>NW_012192596.1:0-33288 GCF_000956335.1 Plasmodium fragile | reverse complement strand
TTTTTTTTTTTTTTTTTTTTTTTTTTATAATTGTAAGAGTACATATTTGGTACTATATATTTTTTTTTTACATTTAACTTCAAAACGATGTACTTATAAATTATACCAAAATAAGTAGCATAATTTGAAAGGCAACTACGATTTGTGCATTATTCGCATTACAATTGCGAAATGGTTCTTTTGAAAAATTTTATGAGGTCCTGTGTACTAGACAGGTCTATCGCGCGTTTAGGTGGGTACGCGGTTACATATTTTATTGCAGCGTTTAGAATTTATTTATTATTTTTATCTTTTTGGGGGGCAGTTAATTAAAACTCATGGTTAATACAAAACAGACCTGTCTATGCAAGCACTCAAGTGCAATGAACAACATAGATAACCCCGGTACATAAAAAAAAGGGCCACGAGGCTTAAATAAGAACAAGGTAAAATTATCAAATCATGCAACAGAAGGCAAAAAATGAAAGTAATAAAATGTTAGAACCAAATTATAAGTAATGAACGAGAAAATCCATTTATGTAAACATTTACAGCTGGGGGTACCCCTTCGTCAACGCACCACATGGATAACATGCAGTGCCACAAATGATGCGCGCGCGCCGATACATACGGACTAAAAATGGTGTGTTATGCGCTTCTTATAGCAAAATCACATTTCCAATGAACACGAAACATTAAACGGTGTGAGGATACCACGAACACAGGGGTAAAACAATAGCGACGTAAGAGCGAGACAACTCGGGCGGGTAACACATTTTAATTGCATTGCACTAAGTTAATGACGTGCTAATGCCCCAGAATGCCGCTGCATATGCAACACGATGTAACGCATTGCACACATGTAGGAATCCCCCCTCAGGAAACAAAAATTGTTTAATCACATTTAATAAGGTCGCATGCTCTCCGCAAGCGCGCCATACCCTCTCTCAATCCTGGTTCCCCCAATAGAGTGTCACTTAAAAATATCTCTCAACTCGTTTAGATATTCCAGAATAGAATTTTTATACATCAGCTCTACCTTCAATCCGTTGTACAATTTGTGCAATCTATCAATACAATGTAAGGTCAGAATTATGTCCACATTATCGCTTAGCGATTTGGGTTTTCTGTGGAAATATCTAGACACATTAAGCATTATTATTCCCCACAACCCCCTTAAATTATTACTCTGCAATTTAATGGCTAGACAGAAATACTTGCTGCTTAATTCGAACTGGTTAATGGTGTAGTGCAATTCTGCGCAGGTTAATATGTAGTACAAATTGGTGGGTAGGTGTAGCAAAATTTCTTCAAAACAAAACAAAGCATAAGTATACAAACAGTTTGTTAAATATATTTCTGCCAATTCATGCCACGCTTCTTTGTCCACTGGGAACTCCTTTAAGTGTTCATTTAATAAGTGTATAACTTGATTTATATCATTGTGTATTGTTTTTTTTAAACTCACAATTCTTGCTCTTATTAATATATCGGAAGAGTCCTTACACAAATAATTCTTATAAATATCTAAAGCCTCTCTGTTTTTATTTTTTGATTCATATACCATTCCTTTCAGTACATTCAATTTTTTCCCATCCAAATTTCCAAATTTTTCATTCAGCTTATTAAAACACATATCCACATATTCAGTTAAATTTAATTCAATGGAGGATTTTAAAATGTGCTCGTAAAGACTCCATTTGAAAAATGAATTCTTCCTTATATTTTTTTTTAGTAATTTCATGCCATAGTAAATTATTAATTCTTGTATGTCCTTTTCCAAGGCATTCTGATAGTGCTTTTCCAAAATACTGTAGTCGTTTTCTGTATAAAATAAAATTCTACCTTCCTCCATTTTGCATTACACACATGAAGAGGGGGGGGATAAAGTATGATAAAAAAAAAAAAAGAAAAGAAAAGAAAAGGAACAGTTGTGGGAATATTCACAGCGACGGACAAATGTTATTCGTGCCTTTTGATAAGATGGCGCTACAACCCGTAAAAACTGCCCTAAATCTGTCTTGCTTCTCTACTTTAATTTTCCCCAAATGTATACATGCATACGTGTATCCCCTTTTTAGGCCTAGAAGGACCTTCCTTTACTCGTTATTCTCTTCGTGTTGTCCTTAGCATGATAGTGACAATAAACTTTGCCGGAAATTCACCTTCCTTTTTTTTTTTTTTTTTTCCAGGCTGGCTACTTTATATTTTACAGTGGTGAGCATATAATTTGTTTGCTACACTTTCACGTTTTGGGGACCCCCCCTTTATATGTAAAACTGTTGCCAGTGGTCTGCTTCCTTCCCAAAGAAGATCGACAAACAATTTAGCTGCGCAATTTTTTGTTGTTTTCTTCCTTATTCGATTGTTCATTTATTCCATCATTGCATTACTGCATTATTACCCCTGTTGCATTGTTCCCGTATTGCATACAAAAGTATGCCCCCTTATATATCACGTATAAAAGGGATGATTTTTTTGGTGGCCCCTGGTTCGAGTTATCAAATCACCAGAAGAAGGGGACGATTTCGACGCATCCTTCTCCTCTCTATACTTGAACAATTCGTTGCAGTTTAATTTTTCCGTTTGGCTATTTTCCTATTTCCTGCACAGAATGGCTCTTTCGTATCTCCTCTGCCAATGGTATTTTGTGTATTATTTTTTGTCGTGTCAACAGTTGTACATAATGCAGGTTTCTCTCCCTTGGGCCTTGAACAATCTTTCCTTGTTCCGTTTGCGTTTGTGCCTCTTCCGGGATAATTGTTCACTGAATTGGCGGAGCGAATGGATGTACTGTATGGCCACTTCAAAAGATACATAATGGAATAAATAACAATGCGGTGAGCTCTTGTTGAATCTTGGCGTGCTTTTTTTTTTTTTTTTTTTTTTTTTTTTTTTGTGGCCTTCCCCAGCAACACATTTATAGTTAAAAAGGGAGGTAGTCACATTATTTCGTAACCCCAATAAATCGGTGAATCGGAAATAGTGTTAACATGGAATTAATGTATATATATTTAGGTATTTTTTTTTTTTTTTTTTTTTTTTTTGCAAAATTTGGGAACCATTGTTATGAATATTATATCATGCAACATGTTCGCGCCGCTGCCTTTAAATGGATGACTCACCAAAAGGTAAGGGGCACAGTTGGCTAAAATGGACTTCGTTTCATTCCATTTTGCGTCGTTTCCAATAAATCGCATAACACAGAAAAGGTGCATGTTGTAATGTACACGTTACACTGTACACGTTGTATTCCCCGCTGCGTGGGATAAGTTTATACACATTTATATGCCCGTGCTTGTAACATTTTTGTTTTATATCTAAAACGATTCACTCTTGTGTGGCGGAATTGAAAAGTGGTATTTTGCGTTAACGTGGATGGCGTCAGGTGAAGTGAATTTATCCCTTTCTATGCTCTTTAAAAATAAAAGGAGAAAGCACTTCCCTTTTTTATTTGTGCACTCCTCACATGTTCACTTAATTTCCTTTTCCCACGTTGCACGAACAGAAAGAAATTGAATGCATGTAAGGAACAGCGCCTTGTAGGAAGAAGTGTGCTACCTTCCTGTTCATCATACCCTTCACGTGACGGTTACAAATTAAAATTAGCCAATTCTTAGTATGTCACCTTAGTCTCTTCTTCTGGCGTAACGCAAAAATTGACTGCGTTGTGTTGAAGTTCTATTAGAAGAGGGGCGGGGTTGGGAAAGGAAACACACCGCAATGCTACAATGCTGCAATACAGCAGTGCCTTACAGTGAACAAAACCCGCCTCACCCCGCGGAACAGCGAGGAGCAGAGCACGACGCACACCTTGACTGAGCAAAAGTGAAGAAAATATACCTGAGCTTTTTGAACAAATGCGACACGAAATAATTTAAGACCAAGCGAACGTACCTTCGCTACTCAATAAAAAAAATTCATGTGCACAGACTAGTGTCATACATGTGCAACATTTTTATGTTCGCCCACAAAAAAAAAAAAAGTGTTTTAAAAATAAATTCGCTAAATATATACTTGAAATGTAATCCCCAATTGCGCTTCCTTTAATGTGTAACACGTTTTTCAGATTATCCATATGATAGCCATGCTTGTGGTATTCCTTGCAATAAAATTCGTTCTCGTATTCCAATGACACACACTTTAATGCTTAACCATGTGTGTATAAGGCAACGTCTCTGTATGAATCACCGTTGATTATTTTTACGTGTAAGGAAATATTTGCCATACTGAAAAAGCTACACAGAGCGCAAAAGTTGAGTCTTTGTTTTTTTTTTTTTTTTCTTCATAAATTTGTCTTGTCAGAATAATCGATGATTTCATCAAGCAAAATCGCATACGAATATGTTACGTGCACGAAGGGGCGCACGTTTATAGTATACTCAAAGAACTTACCATCGAAAGAAAGCACGACATGTAACAGCTCCTCGTGCTCTTTACAGCGAGATAGCAATTCCGCTAGCAACCATGAAAAGGCAATTGTGCTTCTTCTCCACGGGTTAAATGGGGGTACTCACCAGTACGAAAAGTTGATGAATTCTTTGGTTTACGTCAACCACGCGTTTATATCTCTAGGTTAGAAGTCCCACCCCTATCGGGCAGCGTGCGACATTCTTGACGCTACTTCGTCGGTGCGAATATTTTACCATGACTTTATTAGCATAATATCCTGTGTGCGTCCCTCGTTCTCTGCGCTGCACAGATGAACCGCTTGTGTCCCTTTCTCACCGTCGCCGCTGACCCCCCAAACAGATTTCTACGGTCATGGAAATAGCGTCCTTTCGAAGAATCTGAACAAATTTACGGAGCGGTTATACACAGAACAAATTTATGATGTTTTAAGGAACAAAAATATTTTAGATGCAACCTTCATTATTGTCGCCTTTTCCATGGGGTGTATCATAGCTAGTAATTTTTTTTTTTTTTTTTTTTTTTCTTCGTGAGTTGTGGCATGAGGTTACTTAAGTGTATGAAGTGCACGAGGACGTGTCTACATCGATATACGACCTTATTTAAATACTTTTCACTTGTTATCACCACCACCCCTAACGTAGCACACCTATCTTCCGAGAATAAAATACACATAAAGAAATTCTGCTTAATCAGTGCAGCTGGACTGGCCAAACCAAGGCACCGATTCTTAATGTAGGGTGATGTCCTTTATGTGTATGCATGTCGGAGCGGTGGCCAAGCCAAAGGCTAACACGCAGAAACGGTTCCCATGAGTTTGCATTTGCCCCGTGTATGTATTCCCCGCTTGTCTTTCTTCCACCCCTTTACAGCTTCCTGCTAAAGTACAACATACGTATTTGCCTGAGACTGGCGAAGAAGTACAGCCATTTGATGATCTCCGAGGATGCAGTAAAGGTTATAAAAGACTTAAAGCGCTTCCTGCATGCACCTACAAAGATGTCCTTCCATTCGTATATTCCCCCCTATCTGAATGCTCATAATTCTTGTTCAAAAAAATCAGAATGAATATTACAACTTTGAGAATAACGTAGAAGATGCGATGAAACGGTACTCAATACTCCGAGAAAATGTAAGTGGCACAAAAAGACACGATCGACGGATAGAGAAATTGTCCCCTTTCACAAATGTGCAACATCGTACATGTGAATAATTTCGCACCCAACGTGTTGGCCGTTGGCCAATGAGCATTTATATGTAGCCATAAAGGGGTGGTCAAATCATGCACGTAAAAATTGGAACCCTTGTGTATTTACTACTTGGCAAGGAACACTTTTATGCGCTTCATTTTTTTTTTTTTTTTTTCCCTTATCCCTATTTTCCACCTAACTGTAGCATGAAAAGTTCATTGAGACATTTCTAAAGGTACTGACCGGAACAAACGTCCAAAATTCGAAGAAGCAATACGCTGCTTTGTTTAAAACGAACGTGGACATCCTTTTCATTTACGGGTACGTATCCGTGTGAACTCCTCGACAACGTTGCTTATCCCCATGGGGAGTTACATGCGCCTACATCGATATCTATTCTGTTTGGGATTCCACTCCTTTCTCAAATGAAAAAAGCAGAAAATGTGTGAACCCTTACACCCGTTACTGTTAACAAAATTGCGTCATTCGCATGTACATTCGGTACCATCGATAAAAAGAATAAAAATAGGCGCAGCAAAAGAACCCATTTCTGTTTGCACATGTGTGCCCCCCACCCTTTTTTTTTTTTTTTTCTTCTTTTCCTTGCCCCTTTATAGAAAGGAAGATAAACTGACTCCCTACACTTACACCGTAAAATTTTTGGAAAAAAAAAAGAAATATACGCAGAATGTGAAAATGATTGTTTTACCCGAATGTTGTCACTTGGTTATACATGAGAAGTACGCTGAGTTGGTTCAGCTCCTGCTCCAGTTTTTGCAGTGAACTGTACGGGCCGATTGTAAGCATTACGTGTATATGCTATATAAAACGACTGGCACACATTTGTACCGTTTCACTCGAATGGGGCATAATGTACGAACCCAAATGAAACATAATAGCAAATGGACACACCCAAGAAATATCTACTCTGTTGCCTACTCCCCGGGGCTTCTCATCATTTTTAGAACTCGGTTAAAATAAAGCCAGGATGTCTTTTTTACTTGTGATGGGTATCAATACTCCGAGCCATTCGGCGTATCTTGTTCGATCCTTTTTTACTCAAAAGCGACAGCCCAACAGGGGCGATTCCAAAACGTTAAATGGGCCACGGGGCGGTTCGTGCCTCCTCATCAGATTGGAATGATAATCCATTTTATAACATTGTCATGTAGGGTGCAGTGGCCATTTGTGGGTGCGAATTTTGTAGCGCCAATCTAGGACACCCCTTGGGAGTGCCCATTTCAGAACTTTTCATTTGTGCTCCCCTCCTCAGCCAGGGCTAAACTATAAAGGTGCATACTCTGTCCACCAGTAAAAATGTGCATCAGCCGTGCTTATATAAAATGTGAAAAGTGTGCCGAGGGGAACGAAAAATATGTGCATTTTGTTTTTCTCTTTTTTTCCTCATATCGTAAGGCCATCCCTCAATACATTTTTAAAAATTACATTTTACTCACTTTCTTTTTTTTTGGGTTATGTTTGCACCCCTCTTTTATTCTCCTTAGGGGATGAACATAAATTAGGACATAAACTTCATATTTAAAAAAAAAAAAAAAAAAAATCGCATTTATTTCGTGCGTCTTGCGCAATGTAAAAAAACATTAAACACCAAAAAAGAAAAAAAAAAAAAAAGAATGAAAGAATGAAGAACGATTTAACCAAATGGTATAAGTCTCTCTCCCCTGGGACCTTTGACATAATTCTTAAAAAATGATAATACGAGTTTTTACCAATCCCTTTTTAACGTTCAGAGTGTTACGCAGGGCGCAAAAGTTACTGTTTTAAAAAATCATTTTAAGGTGTATGTATCCAAATTTACAGCAAAGTACAGCGATATGATGCATATGCCAATTAATACACATTTGGGAGGATAATGCTTATTCCTTTGGCCTAATTTTACATACTAAAAAGAACCCCAATACATCAACCTGCGCAGAGGCAACTCCCTGTACGTGTTTTAGTGCTTAACATACATAAATGAAAGTGCTGCTACAGTAATGTGCCTATACGTAATGTACAGTACATACGACTAAATGCATACGCAACGTAACATAACATACACAACGGGTATGCCTCTCCCGTCCTTGCGTTCCCCATACATCATAGTGCGGATGATTGCGCATCCCTTGTCCGGCGTCCTGTCAAAATATATACCCAAGTAGCATATATAAACACAGCTATATATTACTACGCCATGCAACTTTTCATTTATATGTTAAAAAATTTTATCATTCTGTCATTCTATCTTCATTATAACTCCCTTCGTTTTAATACCTACCGTGCTGCGCGCCTCAGGCCAATTTTTACCCTACTAATATCCGCTTCAATTTTTTTTTTTTTTTCAACCATGATTTGGAATACCATGGACGGCGACTTGCATAATACGCATAAAACTGCTCTTAAAAAATGACATCATTAAATGCGTGCATGTTTACCGATGCTAAGTTTTAAATAAAGCAAAAAAAAAAAAACAAAACAAAAAAAAAAAGAATAAAATTATTGCGAACTCAACGGCGAGGCGTATTTTGCGTGCAAAAATGCTTACGTAAATATGTTCATGCCATATGTTACCATTTTGAACCCAAGCCAATGTTTTTTTTTTTTTTTTTTTTTTTTTTTTTAAAAAAAGCCAGAACAGGGCAAGCCGTTTATATTACATTCGTAAATATGTATGCTGTATAGATATATGGCGCATACGTGTTATGGATTGCCTCTTCTCCACGAGAATAAACCTGTTTGGAGTCATCCGCCTTTATTTTTAAAACCCACTTTTTAACCTTCACTTATTAAGTCCCATTTTTAATGTCCCCCGGGAAGTTACATTTTTGAATTATCAATTTTTAATTTATACGTTCTGCATTTTACCCCTTACCTTTTCTCCGTGCGTGAGAGGCTTCTTAAGAGTCAGTGGACGAGAAACGTATAAAGGGTTACCCCTTTGGGCGGAGCTGTTTGTCGTCTCCCTCGAAAAGTCAACTCCCCCCCTTTGAGAGAGATTCTGCAGTGGCGCAATTCCCTTACCTGTTAGCCTGTAGTGCACATTTAGATTGGGCACAACGCGCAGCATGGTAATGTGATCTACCATTTTTATCTTTTCCCTCTGAGGAATTGCTAACGTGGTGCGCTGTATTGCATATTAATGGTGTTTGAACCCCGGATTGGCAAAAATGCATGACTCTTCCGGTGGGGCGCATACACCACACATGCATATATCACCTTCGTGTATGCAGTTACATATATATGAGTGTACGTGTCTCTGTGCGTAGCTTTATTGGCCACATTGGCACAAGCCTAAGTACTGCTTCGCCCATCGTGTTAGTAGAGCTTCATTTTTAAATTATTCATACTTAACAGTGCATGTATTTGCACGAGTAGGAAGAGTCAACCGTTCTGAAGTCTACGCGCAGCTCTTCAAAGTAGGGGTTTTAACTCCACTTATTACACACGTGTACAAGTGGCTTGTACATATTTTGCAACCACGGGTAGGAGCACCAATAGATAGGCCCATTTGAACCCGCCCACAGGAACGCAGTACCCACGATTCCCATTCCCCATTGGCCGCTATTTTTTCCTCCTCTTTTTGAAAACTTTTGAAATGGATTCAGCGAAAGATGTAAATACTATCACAAAGTATATCATTGTGACTGGGGGGAATATGAGCGGGCTGGGAAAAGGAACAGCCATGAGCAGCATGGGGGTACTATTGTTAACGAAAAATATTCTACTGACGACGATAAAAATAGATCCGTACTTAAATATAGACGCGGGAACGATGTCTCCATATGAACATGGGGAAGTATACGTACTGGAAGATGGTGGAGAAGTGGACTTGGATTTAGGAAACTACGAGCGCTTTTTAAACATAAAATTATCATATAAAAATAATATAACCTCGGGAAAGGTATACGAAGAAGTTATAAAAAAAGAAAGGAAAGGAGAATATTTGGGAAAGACTGTTCAGGTTGTGCCACACGTAACGGATGCTATACAGAAGTGGATCAAAGGAGTTATAGATGACAATATAAAGAGAATGAAAAAAGAATACAACATTAGAGCTTCGTCAACACCAAATACAGTCCCATGCATTTGTATGATAGAAGTAGGTGGAACAGTTGGAGATATTGAATCGGCTGTTTACCTAGAAGCATTGCAACAGTTAATAAATAATTTAAATTCAGATGATGTGTGTTTATGTCATTTATCCTACGTACCAATTATGGGGACTCTAAGGGAACAAAAAACCAAACCAACACAACATAGTGTCAAAATATTAAGGGAAGCTGGATTGAAACCAGACTTCATATTTTGTAGATGTGAAGAACCCTTAACAGAGGAAGCCATTCAAAAAATTTCTCTCTTCTCGCAAGTGAAAAATGAGCATGTCATATCTTTACATGACACATCCAATGTGTATAAAGTTCCCCTAATACTGGAGCAACAAAGTTTCTCTGCCAATGTTCTAAAAAAACTCAATTTGCAAGATACGGTCTTGAAAAATAAATTACAAATAAGTCCATACTCATTCAGTACCTGGAAACAGCTATCAGATAGATACGAATCTTCAAACGAATGTGTTGTCATTGGCATTGTGGGAAAATACACAGCTTCGAATGACACATATTTGTCTATCATTTCTTCCCTCGTCCATGCGTGTATAGAATGCGGATTCAAGTTAATTATCAAATATATCAACAGTAGCCATTTATCTTTGAAAAAAAAAAGCAAAAAAAAAAATATCGATCTGAAGAGGAAAGCCAGAAAATATTCCTACGATACATTTTCCCAAATCAATACCACACAGAAACATCTCTTTGTTGATGATACAACTTCGGATGAAGATTACGATAAGAAGAGAAGAATGAAGTATGAGCGTGCATGGGATATTCTCCGATCCGTGGATGGTATACTAGTCCCTGGAGGATTCGGAACCAGAGGTATTAAGGGAAAGTATCTCTCATCCAAATATTGCAGACTGAATAATGTGCCTTACTTGGGCATTTGCCTTGGCATGCAGACAGCCGTCATCGATGTTGCTAGGCAATACCTAAATAAATATGCCAACTCAGAAGAGTTCGAAGATTTAATTGAAGTTCACAACAATTCGCATGATAAAATGATTAACAAGAAGAAAAGGGAATATAACACATGCGCAACGGACTACTCCGGAAGTGCAAACGAATTCACCAAAGGACGAGTCCACACGGATGATGTTTGTTTCGAAATGAAAAAGGAAACCCCACACATTCGCTCCAATCTGCACGGTGCTAGAAATGTCTCGCAGAGCAGCTTGCCATACAACGACGACAACGATAGTGACTCTCTCGCGCAAAAGAAGCACGCAATCTCGGCATGCTCCACAAATGAAGAAATGCCCAACAGTATGGGGTTGGAGGCCAGTGAAGGGGGCGAAAATGATCAGAGTGGCACCTATGGTCCAAATAGCCAAATCGGTAACGGGAAAAAAGAGCATTGCGAGAAGTCCCACACCGATATGATGAACTGTGACTTGTGTTCGCCGCATGACCAAGGTGAACATCCCTCTGACGTCGCGCATCTCTTGGCTACGCAAAAGTACATTGAGGATATCCCCAAAAAAATAAACGATCCAGCATTACAGGAGAAAATAAAATTAATGGGCATACAGGACTACTACAACAGTATAGAAGAGATAGATAACAACAATGTTATCATCTCCATGAATGAATTCAAAGGCGACGATAATAAGGGAGGCACCATGCGATTAGGCGTGAAGCAATCCAAAGTGATTGACAAAGATTCCCTCACTTACAAAGCATATGATGAAGCGACGTACATATTCGAAAGACATAGACATAGGTTTGAAATAAATCCAAAATATGTTCCACTCTTAGAATCCGTTGGACTCAGCTTTGTGGCAAAAGATGTTGACAGTGTCAGAATGGAGATCTGTGAAATGAAGAAGTTAAATTTTTACGTGGGTGTACAATTCCACCCCGAATTTACTTCTCGTCCATTTAAGGCGAACCCGATATTCCTGGCCTTCATTTTAGCATCCAAGGGGAAATTAAAGGAGCGTCTGGACAAGTACGGAAATAAGTTATGTTCGGGGAGTCTATACCGGTAGATTGGCACATATGGAGGACGCACAATTGAGCTCGCACGCACACATATATAAATATATATTTATATGCGTGTGTGCATCTCCCTTTTTGGTGATTATTATGTCAAATGGGAAAATGTGCCGCCCCGCCCTGATGATGACGACCAAGCTGAAGCACATGCCAAGTGACAAAGAAATAATCACTTAAAGAAGATGCTTACATTTCCTTTGTTCTCCTGCCCAACCCTTACCCTGTACTTTTCCACACCATGCTGTATATAGATATACATAGGTGTGGGCGTCATAATGCAACCCCTGCTACATATTTTGAAGAAAAAAAAAAAAAAATGTGAATAAGGCATATTATGACGATATGCCACAACGATCCACGTGTGCTAATTTTGGCAAAAACGGAAGACACTTCGGAGGTTGTGCTTCTTACCGGGGGAATGAGTTGTCCGAGACATGGGAAAAGCATAATTTTTGTTTTGCCCCCCAATGTCGTCGTGCCACCATTTATAAGAGGGATTTCCTACAATTTGTTTGAACGAGCATTGGTCCTTTGCTTTCCTATGTTTTTCCTTTCTTTTATTATGTTACGCTTCTGTTTTTTTTCTTTTTTTTTTAACCCTTCCATCTGAATTCTTTCAATTTTGCATCCCTCCTCCACGCTTCTCCATTTTCACCATTTGGTATCCACTTGCATGTGTAAAATAACGAGACACTGCATGTGGTCGAAGTTTTCTGTTTTTGAAAATGTAAATTAAGAATAAACCAACGAATACTTTTTCTGTTAGAACCATTTGAAGAAATTTTACTCTTCGCCGTCGGCGGCCTTCTACGCCAGGTTGGTTTGCCAAGAAGGGAACGCCACTTACTGCTGTGCAAGGCTTGGAAGTGGGCGCATGGTGGTAGATCACCCCTTAAAAGATTAAGCGTTGTTCCTTCTTTTTTTCAGTTACAAATGCGTAAATTTAGAGGAGAAAAAATGCGTCTCCTCAGGGGACAAAGTTCCAAACAATTTCCACCCTGTAGATAGCATCGGCAGAAAAAAAAAAAAAAAATTATCACTGCTTTGGAATGCTTTTGGACAACTTAGCTAGGCATGCCATCACAGAATACTTGAGTGTGATTTAACGATTAACAAAAAAAAGACAATACATATACGCATTCTAAACAAACGCGAGGGAAGGCCCCTGTCGCATGCTCATCATGCAGACATTTGTCTTTTGTAGTTGTGTAAAAGGGGGTAGGACAAGGGAAAAAAATAATAATAAACACTGTCATTAACGTGGTCATTAAGATTAATTTGACATTTCAACAAAGTAGTGTGTTTCACTTGGGTGGAAGAACAAAAACGGGGAGAAAAATTCTGGCACGAACATGGCAACGGAGAAATAAACCATGTCGAGCGCGACTCGCAAGCGAAGTCGAATTAATCGTCCACGGAGTTGTGTACAAAAGAAGAAAGAGTAGACAAATTAATAATACTGGAAATTCAATTTGTAACAAAACAAAATATTGTTGAGCAAAATTGCAAAGACGTTTAACTCGAAATCGTTCTTTTTTCCTTTTAGGTATATGACATCTAAGCCCGCGATGAAAAAGTTCAGCTCCTCGTCCATATCCTTGTAATTGTCGGCCAAGATTTTTCGAAAGTTGTAATTTATGTTGTTCACAAGACGTTTCCTGTCTCCGATGCAGACGTCCTTGCTGAAATTCTGCAAAAGGGGGGCAAAGAAAATATACACATATATATACATAACGGAACGGAGTAAGGAAGGGTAAAAGGAATGAGTTCCCCCTGGTCGCACGTGGAGGGGCAGAACAACGGACGGTCTCCCACTTCAGCACCACACTAAACGCCGCTCGTTTTTTTTTTGTTCTCTTGCGCGCTTATCGGAGCGTCAATGTGTTTAGCGCTAATTGAAAATCAGCGAGACATGTGTACTTCTGTTACGGACTCGTCCACCTTTGTAAACCCGCGCGTTGTACGTCCTCCCTTTTTTTTTTTTTTTTTTTTTTTATACTCACCGGAATAAGTGCTCTTCCTATTCGCTCTGTATACAGCGGAATGGTGAAGTAGGGGATGAGGAAGTATGAATTTGTGTAAACACACTTGTGCGCAAAGTAGACAAAAATGAGATTGCTGTACTGGTTGGCCAGCACTATACACGATTTGTCATATATGATTTTCAATAAATTAATGCGAGACGATTTGTATGCGGCGGGCAATTTCGGTTCGACTGGTTTGTTTAATTCAAGTATGCGCACAAATCTGGTGGTGAAAAAATTCTTGGTAATTTTTGTAAACTTAATTTTTGACAAATATAGCTTATGTTTATCTGCAGATAATATTATGTACTTACTGAGTTGTTTTTTTTCTTCCCTATCAACTACTGAATTAAATGTTGCTTGAGGTTTTTTCACACAAGAGCAGGTTTTGTTTTTCTTCTTCTTTTGTTCTTCCTTTCTTACCCTCTTCTCACCATAGGTGAAATGTATGCCTCTTTTCTTCCAGTCCCTGCTCAAATGAGAGTACAAAAATCTTAACATGGATATGTTCAGCATAATCATGTCTCTTTTTCTTTTTGGCAACAGCAGGAAAAAGAGCTTGAATAAAGTTGTTTTTTTTGGAAGGTCTAAATTCAGGGAGTACAGAAAACGATAATCTGATTGTACTTGTGGCAAATCACTATTACAATTTTCATAATGGTCAAACAAGCGTGTGTCCAAAATGATATTTCTTATCCACACAATGTATTTGCATATACGCCTTGGGGTTAAAGGATATTTTTTTCTTCTCTGAAATAGGTTTTTTGTCAAGTAGACAAGGAAGGAGTACCTTTCCTTCACATAAAATGATTTCAAAATTTTTTTTTTCTCTGCATTCACTTTTTCATCATGTTCCTCATGTTCCGTTTTGTGTAATAATTTACAATTTTTTAAAGCTATTTGGTAAAATAATTTCATCACCTTGAGGTTAATGTAAAATGTACTCTTAACATATTTTTCTTCGAAAATTATTTTCCTCCTTTGGTAATTTCTCAGCTCATGTAAATTCACTCGTATAATAAAAATAATCGTTTTTGCCTTCTTGTAATGTACTTTTTTTTCAATTTCGTTTTTGTTCCTCTTTTTTGTCTTCTTCTCACTGCAAATGTGTATGTCCGTCTGGAATATGACGCTCCCGCGTTTATTTGGGTCATCTCCCATTGGACTGCTTCCCCCGGTGTAGCTTACATCTTCCGGGTCCTCATCCGTCACGTACTTTACGTTCACCACGAGTAACCCCTTCCCACAGTATCTGTACATATTCTGCAAAACGTTTATATTTTCAAAATATTTAATCTTGTAGTTGTCATTTCTTGCATTCAGGAAGCATATGTTGTACACTTTGTCTTCCCTCCTGAGCACATCCTCCAGGTCCTTCCTCCTCGGTGTGGAACCATTTCGTTTGCCGTCTCGTTCATTTCTCTTCATCTTAAGTTTGCTCATTTTCCCCCTTTTCCCTTTTCCACAATTTGCATCAGAGTTGAGCGAATCGGAGGAGCAGAAATCGGTGCTTTCATTTTCTAAGTCGTCGAACAAATTTTCAAGGAGGCTTTTCTTCGAGTCATGCTTCGTGTTCCCGCTTCGTTTCTCTGTATGATCCGCCATCCCCGCCTCCCTTGTGTGCTTCTGGTACATATTATTTTCGCGAAAGTACTTGTGATGGTTGATAATCCTATTGCTATGCGAAATGTTCACTATGTTATTTATCACATTGTGGAAATTCGAAATGTTGTTTTTCAGTATAATTGTATATCCCACATTCTTGGAGTGCATTTCTGGGGATTCCTCCTCCGTCTCACCCTGCTTGTTCCCGCTACCTCCGCCTAGCCTACCCGTCCTCTTGATAAGCGTTAAGTAGGACTGGAATTGTTGATTCATTTCTACACTGGTGCCACTTCCTGCTCCCACGGATCCGAAGTAGACAGCGTAGTTCTGCAAAAGTTCGCTCAGAATTTTCGACTCCTGATAATTTGCTGTGATGTGAAAGTTGAAATACAGCTTAGGCTTGGACGCCTCGAACTTGGCGATGCAGTCAGATAGCACCTTACATGTGACGTGTCGGTACATACTTTTGCAGAACTTCAAATCTGCGTACTGATGAATTAGCTTTTCAAAAAGTGGAATCCATTTCTTTGGATTCTCTTCATAGTTTTTTCTTTTTCCCGATAAAAAGTGCAAGCTAAAATCGTTCCTTATACCACGTATGTATTTATAAAACAACGATTTTTCATGTTTCTTCCTTTTTTGGTAATCTGCATCGAGCTCATCATCATCTTCATCATCCTCGTCGTAGTCGTCGCTTCCCTCCTCCGTATTGTAATCACTTGCCTTTGCGCACTTCCAGTTCTTTTTGTCTGGTTCTACACAGGACGAGGAAGAATGTACATCCGTTTCCCAGCTGTCATCCGATTCGTTGTTCGATTCGGATTCAATGAGCGATGATTTTCCTTTCTGTTTTTTATTCTTTCTTTTGTTTTCTCTACGAGTGTAATATTTTTTCTTTGTTTTGTCTTTCTTTGTACGAGATGACTTAATACAGAAATCCTCCGTCCACCCTGGCGTTGCACGTGCGTCATTCCACGTAGAGGTGACCATGTTGGCATAATGACCGTATTCATAGTCTGTCAAAACACACACATCCCGTGTTAAACGCTGCCTCGTCAATTTCACACTTTCCAGGTCGCATATTCTCTCCTCATATTTCAACGGATAAACAACGATATACGATTTTAGCAAATTCTTACATACATATTTCATGGTCGAATATATTTGCTTCATTTTTTTTTTAGAGAAAGAAGCTGCTTTAACATTCTTGTCAGTCATGATGTTGAAAATGGTTTGGATATTATTTGGTTGGACATATTCCGTTCTTTTCATATTTCTTTTGTATAGGTAAGAACGTAGGGAGTGTAGATTGCCCCCTTGTATATTCCCCTTCGCACTGAAAAAGGAACAACTGAATAATTGGAAAAAAGAATATTTTTGAAAAAAGGGGCAGAAATTATCCATAGCTACATTGCCAGCGGGGAAATAAAGACAATAGTTAAAACTAGGTCTCTGTCCTATGAAAAAATTTTCTTTGTAAAATAGGTCCGTAAGAATATCACATTTCGGAATATTCTTCTTCAACAGGAAGTCACCACTCCATCCCATATGTTTCATTTCCTGTTTGCACAGAATGTTATTTTTTTTCATGTTTGATAATAGTTCCTTTTCCCTAATCGATTTGTATATTTTGCTCTCATGAAATACTTTTTCAAAGGCACTTCTTTTCCCTCCGTAGTTTATTTGGACTGTTTCATTGACCAAGAGGCTGAATGACATCCGATGGTGACTCTTCTGCTTTTTCAACTTTCTCCTTTCCTTCTCGCGCACCACGCTCACATTTCTGTGTCGCTCCCTGCTTTTCCTATCCTCCCTCGGCGGAAACACATGGTCATAGATGTTGTAGTTCCTATCCAAGTCATAATTCTTCACATTGAACGGGTTCCAAAGAACCAGGGATCTGTCCACCGAGCAGGATAAAAGGAAGTTGTCGTCTGGAGAAAATTTCACACATGGGATATTATGCTTGTGGTGCTTTACAATAATTTCGTAAAATCTAGAGGATAATTCGAAAAATAATTTATACATAATGTCATACCAGTCCGCTGAATAGAATGTCACATTTGAAAAGGTCCAGAGAACTTCGCTCATTCGATTTGATTCGTCATAGGAGGGACTCATTCTTACCTTATTGCAAAATTTTCTCGTAATCATATTTTTAGGCAAATATTTAAACATATAATTAGCATTTTTATCATTGTAAAGACTGTTTCTTACTTGTTCTGCTTTGTATTGTACAAGTGCGCTGACATTATAATCATAATATTTCTTCTTCATTTTGCTGCCATCCCCTGTGTAGATGTTTTTTCTTTTTTTTTTTCTCTCCCCTTTGTCTTCCTTGATAGTGGAGTAGTAATATTTTAAAAATGTGTTAAAGAAACGGTCCTTTTTAAGTGCATTACTTTTGTCTGATTCGTTATTTTCGTCTCTTCTCAGCACATTCAAATATTCGATTTGTTTTTTGATGGGTTTATCCTGCTTGACGTGCTTTTTTTTTTTTTTTTTCTTGTGTGTTCCTTTGTTTGTTTGTTCAGAGGTTTGATCCTTTTCTCCCCTGTTCTGTTCATCTTCCATCATTCTCTGTCCCTTCAAAACCATCTCCAACTTGTTCCTCTTCTCCTCATTCAGGTAGCAATTTTGTTGCAACAGAACTTTATGTAACCACTTAGATGTAATGATAACTTTGTCCTTACATGGTTTTTCCTTCCACTTTGGGGTGTCTTTGTCCCAGTTCGTCATCCACAATGGCTCGTACTCCTCTTCATCCCGTATCGGCCCTTTCTCCTTGTTAAGATGCGTTGAACTATTTTCAAAATCGTTGACGCCTAGTGCAACAATTTGTGTGCACTCATTGTGTCCGTTACCGCCCTGGTAACAGCTCTCCTTTGTTGGATGAGCAACCTTCCGCTTTAAACAATATTTGGACAGACGACTGTCCCTATTCTTCTTTATGCTGACGCTGCAATTATTTATGTATAGCTTGGAACCCTCATACTTCAAGAATCGATAAGCTGAGTTGAAATTGATTATGTTGCTTCCCTCAAAGCACAGGTCTAAGTTTTCGCATTCCGAACATTCATCCACTAGGCATTCCGATATGTTGCTAAAATCGCTGGTGGTGTTGCTGCACGAAGAATAATATGACTCGTACGATGAATCTTCCATGTCTAATGTGGAAGCAGAACTCAGATTTGGTTTCATATCTGTTACGTTGTTATCGCTGCTGTGGGACACTTTTTTGGAATATTCTTCTGCTTCCCTCCTCGGACTATCTCTCTCCGCGCATTCCAATGCCATACCTCCGGGACGAACATCACCCGTAACGCTATCTTTTCTCAAACTGTCTTTCACGATCGACCATTGTGAAGGGTTAGTTTTATGTGAACCGCTGCTGCGGCTTTCTCCCAGTGGCTCCTCCATTGCGGAATCGTCCGCGTTGCCGTGATGGTCTATTTGGTCATTCGCCACGTCACCCGTAGGTTCTTCGATGATTTCGTCCTCTGATTCGTCCGCTTCTCCCTCTTCTTCATCATCTTCCTCCTCGTCTTCCTCCTCTTCATCTGCGTACTCTTCGTCCTGCTCTTCCGTCATTTGATCCGTCTCTTCGTCCGTTCCTTCTTCCCCTAACATCCCATGCAGTCGATCTGATTCCGCTGCTGCCACGGCTGCCACTGCGTCCCCCATATTAAGAGCTACTTCCTGCGAATCATCCATGTCCCACGCCGGTCTGCCCTCCTCGTCAGGTGCTTCCTTCGCACGGTTCCCGCGATCTACCCTCTCGTTCTTCTCACACACACCTTCACACACAATGACAAAGTCGAAAAAAGAATCAGACTTGGAACCATGAGTCAACATTATTTCATCAGCACTTTGGGGAAGCGTATATACGTACCGAACAATGGCATCATATTTATCATTCATGGAGGCAGATTTCAAGCCAAAAGGGATTTCTCTGAAACGCATACAGCACTGCATGGTTCCTTGTTCTCCCTCCATTTTCACATTTTCCGAGTTTTTGTTGTTCATTAGGTCTAACATCATGGGGGATATTTTCCCGGTAAAGGAATCTAGCTCATTAAAAAAAGTGTTTCGCAAATTTCTCCTGGAATTATACTCTTGATTTAAATTGCGACTGTTATTTTGCGAATTATTCATTACGTTTGAAGTCCAGTTGCCCACATTGGGGGCCAGTGAGGAAGAGTTGTTCCGGTTCGACTCCCTCATATTTAAAATGTTATTGTATAGCACGTTGAGGAAAAGGTGTTCATTTTGTTGTCGGCCATCCCTCGAATTGCGAGAGTTTCTACTATCCGCGTTATTATCTACAGAAGAAGTGCTATTATTTGTATTTGTATTTGCACTTGCTCTAGATATTAAATATATATTATCGAGACTGCTTGTGTTTATTCTGAACCTCCAACCATCCTGGATTGCTTCAATTCTATCTGGGTTGGATGCCAACAGGTTTCTAATTATTATACTTGCGTACGAGTTAATTGGTGTTCCCCTTCCTTCTGTTCTTGTGTCCTCTATGCCCACTCTTGGCAAATGCATACTTTCCCCGGATGTTTGGTTATCCAATTGTGAATCTTCCAAATCGGGTCTTTCCTCAGATTCACTATCCTCATTTGGGCGTGCTACAGAGGCAGCTGAATCGACCGCAGATGGGCCGTCTAAATTGATCAAGTTCTCGTTGTTGTTCAAGTTAGATGCCTGTTGTGTGACTGCCCTAGACGTGTAATAACTTCTCCGTCCTCGAATGGTGAGAGGAGGTCTACCGGTTATGTTCCCAATGCTGTTGTTAATGTTTAATATATTTTGCGTAGCATTCACCATGTTATTTAGAACTCTCTGTGTGCTTTCATTCATGAAGTCTTCTCTCATGTCAGGTACATTCCCAGCGCCATTTCGATTGGATCGATTGGATCGATTGGGACGATTAGGTCGATTGTTTCGTATGTTATTCCTCATGTTGTGCAAAACATTACTCCTCACCATCCTATAATTGTGTAGTGCACGAACAAGAAGACCATTGTTTGAAAAATCTGAATTGTACCCATTCCCTAGGAGACGACTCCGAGCTGTTGACAAAAAACCTTCGTTAATGAACCGGTTAAAATTGTTTGTACTTTGGCTAGTGTTGTTATTTATATATGCAGGAAAATTTATTCCTCTACTGTGCATGCTACCTTCTGATATGTTAGCTGACTCGGATGAGTTCGAACCTGATTCGGCTTTCAAATTTAGTAGCAAATTATTCATGACACGTTTCACTTTCATTTCTTCCTTTTTATCCTCTTTGGGTCGGTTGTTTCTATATAGATTATCCAGTTCCATCTCAATGGTATAATTTACAATTCCATTCATGTGGGCTTTACCTGCCATAACGTTTCTTAAGCATCCTTTTTTTTTTTTTTTTTTTTTCGTTTTCTTCGTTTTTGTCTTTTCTGCATTGCTGGACAGGGGGCTACTCCCTCTGCCACTGCCACTTCTGCTACTTGCATCGCTACTACTCCTGGGCTGGACATTTCTTTGCATTCTCTGCTTCTTTCCCTTCACAGCACCACATTCATCAAACCGTAGGGAATAATAATTACTACGATCTTCCTTTGTGGTTCCGGGTTGTTCGTCCTCGACAAAATTCGGACCGCTTTCGATCGGGTCGTTCGTCAAGTGCATAATGTCCAGCGTGTTATTATTGTGGTCTTTGAGCTCGCAAACTACTAGTATGGTTTTGTTGTAAAAATCAAAGTTCACTTCTTGCTCCACTGTTCGTTGTTCGCTCATAGGGTCTTCCTCTCCGTTGAATGATTTTGCGGCTTCGGCTGCTCCATTCACTTCAACCGATGCGCCAGCTTTTTCTTCTGTTGCTTCACCCGTGGGAATGGCCCCGTGCGTCTTCAAAAACAACCCCGCTACCGAGTGTCTCTGGATGCTTTTCACGACCATTTTTAGTTCCTCCACATATTTCCCTGCAACCCGATCATAACAATGTAGTTCCCCCTTGTTTCTCCTTTTATCTAGAACCACGAAGATGGAATGCTCATTTGAAAACAGCGGTTTTGTATAGGAAAAGGTAAATTTGTGCCTCTCTTTGATAAACTTTCTGAATCTTCTGCTAATATTTTTTAAAACATTATTTGCCCTTTTGTAGCTGTACAAGTGCTTATGGCATTTTATTACATTATCCTCATGTACATCAACGTTTGTGTTGCGCAATCTACCATTTTGCCCTTTCTGGAAGGCACTCGGTGGATCGCACAACACATATATTCTTTCTACCTTTGACATGTTGTAACTTTTGGTCTTTCTGTAAATGATGTTGTGCACACCGACCTCATCCTCGCTGGTTGTACTTGCCGATCCAGAATCAGCCTTAGCCGCATCGATGGCTTCTCCAGGGGTGTGCTGAGAGGGCGGCCCCTCAAGTGATCGCTCTCCGTTTGGCAGATCTGCGTTTGGGGTCCTTTCCACCACGTGTTCACCCTTGAGGATGTCTAAATAATTGTGTCGTCTCTCCCCGTGGGCACCCTTCGCCCAGTTGGTTTTCCGCTTTTTCCCTCTCTTCAGGATTTTATTGATTACGTGCGCTCCTCTCACGCCATACCTCGACATGCTCCTGCGTAAAAATTTAATGTACCAATTCTTCAAATACTTATTGTTGTTGATTATGACCATTTGGGGGTGAAACAACTTCAAATTGCGGCAGTACTTAGAGCCAAATCTTTTAGCATATAATTTTTTCATCTTATGAATCGTCAACGCAATGTTGCAATGAATGTTCCACTTCATGTGATAAATCTGTGCCCCGATGGATGCTTGCTTTAAAAACAAAATTATTGCATCGCTTGGGAAATTGTACGATAGGGTCAGAAGCATTTTTTTTAGATTCTCCTTTCTGTTGAGGAAAAACTGGGCCAAGTCAATCGGAATGTAGCTCCTTCTATGCATAATGGACGAAAGTGCTTTATGCAAATTCGCCTCCTTAAATCGGTCTTTCACGCTAATCTTTGTGACGTAACTTTTGTTCTTCATTGGGCAGATACCTCTCATGGGATCCTTCGCTTGGGGGATTGATGCCATATGTAGATCAGCTTTGTCCTGTCCATCTCGGCTACTGTTATTCCTCGCCGCTTGATCTGCAGCACATGTACTGATGTCTTCACCGTCCTGCAAATGGAGCAAGTAATCGTCTTTCCATTTGTCAAGGGGGGCACTCTCACTGGAATAAAAATGAATGGGTTCCTCTTCTCCGTTCGTTATGCTGTGTCTTTTGTGTCCTACTTCTTCCTCCCATGAGAGGTTTGACGAGGGCAATCCACTGCTCGTGCTGTCCTTATGGTTAATATATTCATTACGAAAAATTACTGAATCGTTTTTATTTTTTTTTTCCTTCCTTTTCTTTCTCTTCTTCTTCACTTTTGGTGAGTGGCAACCATTTGGCTGATAACGTTTGTCCCCCTTTCTGTTAGCCTGTTCACTGGCGCTCACCGAGGTTGACGATTCTTCGCTTCCCTCACAATGATCCACACAAATGATGTGATCGCAAGTTTTATCCCTACCGTGGTGGTGAGGCGAGAAATGATTATTCTTTTTCTTGTTTTCCCTTATCTCGTGTTTTTCTTCCGTTGTATCCTTTTTCTTCTTTCTTTTTCGTTTCTTTTCCGCTTCCTTTTCCCTTTTCTTACTTTTTCTGTTTTTCCCCAAGTGATCTTCCTCCGCATCAGTGCTATCGAAATAAAACGGGTCCTTGTCATTGTTGACGAACAAGCGATTTACCTTAACCTTTCTGTGCACAAAAGCATTTTTAAAAAAGTTAAGAGCATCATCATAGTCATACCTTCTCCTAAAATAATAAAAGTTGTTCAAATTGTAAATATTTATATTGTGTGTGTTCGACCCAATGGCTAGTAAATTTTTGGTAAAATTAAACGAAATGGCCCATGTGGACGTGTCTGACTGAATATAAGTTTTGTTATTAAAGACAATGTCTGGTTGCACGTATATATGTGAGGACTTTAGAATTTTGTCATTGTAATCTACATTAAAGAGATTAAAGCTGAAGATGTTGAACTGCTTCCAAATTTTGTTGTACTTGATATCGACACTTGGGTCTAGGAAATTTTCTAACTTATTGCTGAATTCTTCGTAATGCACATGTGTTATGTACAATTTGCAAAAGTTTACAAATTTTTTTCTTTCCTTCTTCAATATATTTAATCGCTCTACATGTAAATTATAGTTTTTGATATTCCTCCTTAATCGCTCTATCTGCGTTTTTTTCTCATCTCCATGATATTTTTTTCTTTTTTTTCTTTTTCTTTTAATACCTATTTTGGCTCGCCCTCTGTAACACGCATTTGGTGAAAACCTCCCTCCAGCACCCCCTACACAACCTCGCCTGTTACTACCACAGCACATATCCATGTTATCGTCATCTCTTACCCTTTTTTTATTTTTTGCCACCCGCTTGATTTTCCGTTGCGCCATCAGTTGGGCCATATGGAGGCCCCTCCTTAGTGTCATGCGCAAATCACCATGACGGTAAAACTTCGGGCCGCTGCCTTTCCTGCTACAATTGTTGAGCCTCAGTTTGGACGATAAGTGTCCTGTGCACTCTTCATCACTAGATGATTTAATATATGTATTCACAAATTCAGTCTCGTCTCTAATTGCGTTAATATATTCATTTTGGTCATTCAATCTCATGAGGTTATTTCTTTGATTGTAACCCATGTAGACATTGTTCCTCATTTTTGTATAAAAGTTGAGTTCTTCAATTTCTTTCGCATCATTGCCTAGTACATAATTAACCTGATGATTTTTTGTAAAATTTTGTCCTGCTGTTTTTTTCCTCATTCTGTGGTTATCATGCAGGTTGAGCCACCCATCTTCCCTTCCGTCGTCGGCATCATACGCGTCCTCCTCAGCGCTCTCAAGACTGCTATATATTTCGCTAATTTTAAATTTTTTCTTGTTCCCATTGATGTTACTTCGTGTGTTTGGATTCTGTGCACTATCGCTCTTGGGGTTCCCCATGGGTTCGTCCCTTGGACACCTCAATAAACAGATGTATTTCATTTTATACGGCCCTTTTTTGAATGCGTTTTTTTGGTACACAGTTAGGGCACCAGCATTGCGACATACACCTGCTCCTCCTATCACTGCTCCCGATACCACTCCGCGGGTCTCCCTTTCGAATAGACATGTTTTATAAAATCCGTTTTTGCAGACATTTATTTTCTTCGTTTTTAAGAGGGGTTTCTTTAGATTAGAAGTTACGTGAAGGTTGAAGGCCCGATCATTAAGTCGCTTTTTTCTTTTGTGCACTGTGCTCTCATTTTTCAACTGCATTCTGTACATACGGGCGCTTCTCCTCTGTTTGGCTTTATTTTTTATATGATCAAAATTGTTGATGCATTTGGACAATTCAAACATTTCTAGGAGTTCCTTGGAATATCCATTTGCATACCGATTGTTGTGTATTAAACTTAGAATAAAATCATGTTCATCAATTTTTAATTTATTTAAGAGGCGATAGGAGTCCCTGAACGAGGTTGGAAACACTGAGTCCACACATGGAGGAACATGTGTATCGTTAAAATATATGGCCTCCGTCGTCTCATTGTCGTCATACCTCTTCAAATCGAATAACCTTTGTTCTAAAATATGTTTTAATTTCTTCTTTATATTAATACATTCAACAATTTTCTGTACATAATAAACACTGGTATCTTCGGACCACCCAACAGATATTAGAAGGGACTTATCTGAGTTGTCTCTTTCTTCACATTTGATATTTACGTATCCTTTAGAATACACGTGTGGGGACAGGATAAGTGTCGGTGCAGGAATGTTCATCGCTTTCAAACTTAAATCATTTTTCACTTCATCGTAGACGTACTTTATTTTATTTATGTTTTTAAAGCTGCTGTCATTCTGGCTTATTTCTTGTTTGTAGAAATTGGCAATAACGTTGTCTCTGCCATTTTCATTTCTCGGCTCAACGCCAACAGCAACGTTAGGGTTAGGGTTTACGTCCACGTTAATGTTTATGTTATTTTCCAGGAAGTTTTTCAATTCGTATACGTAGATATACTGCCCGTACGTTATAAACACCAATTCGTATTTCTTACTCACACATAGCAAGTTGAGTGCGAAGAAGACGAATTTGTGCTGGACACTCTTGGTCAAGTCGTGACAAAATAACAAATCCGCGTCGCAATTCTTTAACGTTCTTACGTTTTTCCAGGGCGTGCAACGTCGCCCCGCATGTGTCTTTCCCATCCCTCGTAGGTTAGCGGTAGTGTAGCCACTCTGGCGTGGTGTACCTTAGGCTTGTGCTCACGCCGCTACACGTCGCTATTATGTAGCTATATACCGCTATGCGTGGCGATCGTCTCTCACTTATTGCCGTATGTTTTCTGCATCCCGTGTTGTCCGTTGCGTTCTGTTAATCAAGCATATTCGCGAATGGGAAAAGGGGGAGGCGACCACGTGAGGGAGGCATTCGCCCAGTATAACCCTAATGTAGCCAAATACCGCCACGGGGTGCGATATGGCGTTGGAAAGTCACCTGGACAAGCCGCTCTCTGCAGCGCGTTCGCAAATGTACGGGATTGCGTTATCAGGAGCAAATTTCCCAATGGTGAAGAACATTTGCAGAAGGGGGGTCACGTGAGCCCGACGAAAACGAACACAGGGCATTCCCCTCACGTGGCTTTGCCCTTTTTAATTTAAAAAGAATATTACCAAAACATGTATGCAAAAAATTGTTGCAATTCCAAAATTTACATGCATTATGAGGTTTCCACAAAAACTGGGTGGTAATCCCTTAAGGTGCAATGGTCAATTTGTGTTTTTTTT
This sequence comes from Plasmodium fragile, assembly GCF_000956335.1. Lineage (NCBI taxonomy): Eukaryota > Apicomplexa > Aconoidasida > Haemosporida > Plasmodiidae > Plasmodium > Plasmodium fragile. The sequence continues at coordinate 7,104 of NW_012192596.1, read as the reverse complement.
TTTTTTTTTTTTTTTTACGTGTCCACTAGATCCTTACGCGTAGCTACTGCTTGGCGCCTTCGTGAGCTGCGTACTCTCTTCAGTTCTTTCCCGTGGAAAGCCACAACAATAGACCCGCAGAAGGAGATATAATTTTCGCAACATGCGAACCAATTTTGCTACGCTTGCTTTAAGTGTGCTTATTGGCCATACACATGTAAAAAAAAAAAAAAAAAGGAACAGCTTGAAATAACGAACAAGTAGGAACAATTGCGAAAAGGTTGAGAACAGTTATTAACAATTACTCATGAACATGTACATAGGCGGAATTAGGTAAAAATAAAACCAATTCAACCTTGTATATATTATTCTCTGTTTTTTTTTTTTTTTTTTTCGTCTTTTCCAATGTGGACTATACGTTTTGTAGGGATAACAAATGTTGGCTTTCTTTGTTCTTTTCTCTGGTGTGCTTCAGAAGAGGGAGGGTTAAGGACGGTGAAGAACAAAAGTTATATCTGTTCCAAAAAATAAAACAGCAAAATGGTTAAATAGCAAAGGAGAAAAGGAGCATGGTACACTAATCATCCTTGCGTACTGCCGTATGCAAACTTATATCCCTATGCGCACGCACCATGTGTGTTGCGTATCAACGCATAAATAGGTGTGCACACGAATGCGCTTAAAATATATACTGCAAAAATACAAACCAAAAAGAACATGCTGATCTGCTAAGGAATTGCGTAATAAGTGTCAATATGTGTGGCTCATCGTTAGGGGCACAAAACATTGTTTACTCTGTTGTCCACTTTTGTCCTCACGAAATAATTTATTTAGTGACAGAATCGAATGTCGGTCTTCCATTTCCCACCCCTGATTTGTGTCTAGGAACAGGGCTAAAGAACGAACACCCATTTATTGCAACTTAGTTGGTAAAAGAAAAAAAAAAAAAAGAAAAGAAAAAAGGAAACAGAAGAAGTTAAGCTATGCTAAGTAAAGCAGAGAATGCCGTGTTCGTATATATAAAAGAGATGGGGAGAGAGAGAGAAAGAAAAAGGGAAAGGGAGAAAAACAGAAAAAAAAAAAAAAAAAAAAAGCACCAAACTAAAAATAAATAAAACGTTGGTCTAAAAAGTGGATACCGGTTATGAAAATAGCCCGTGCAGCGAGCTGTCCTTTTTTGGTTTGTCTTCGTTTGTTACGGTATAATCCCACTTAGCTCGGAAAACCCAAAATGTTCATTTCATATATAGCAACAAGGCCTACACACACAGTGAACCACAGTGTAGGATATGGGTACATATATCAGAAACTATGACACAAGTAAGGCTTCTTAAAAAAGGGGGGGAAAAAAAAATTACGTGAAGAGCTGGCATATATCATACGGCATTAATAATGAGTGTGCACATAATTTGCCATTTAGCTCAATTGTGAATTATTTTCTTCGAACTTAAAAAAGGGACAGCCAGCTTAAACCAGCACTACAGACTATTCCAGTCCCTTGTTCCCATTTTTACATAAGAGGATGTTATTACACAGATAAATGAAAACATAGGATGAGTTAACTCAGTAAAAGTTGCGAATGCGAATGCACGTGCTAATGTATATGGCTGATTTTATTCTGTGTTGTTTTTTGTTTTTTTTTCACAGTTACTGTGATGTATGCATACGTGTCTATGTACCATTTTTCCCAAATGGGTTACCGTTTTTTTTTTTCGCTTCGCCTTTTAAAGGAAAAAAGAAAAATCCAAAATAAAATTCCAACAAATGGACATGGTTGCTATGTGCACAAAAGGTGAACAGCGTCTTAAACAGCGATGTGTGTATCAATAATGAAATGACAATGGAAAATGCGGATGATACAAACATACTGCTACGTGTTCCTGGTCAACCAAATGTTATTTCCTAACATAACGCCTTTTTAACAAAAAAAAAGAACTTGATTTATACGATGAAGGGGCACATACACGTGTGTGTAATGTTCATATAAATATATATTTCATTTTTAGCTGCGTCTGCTGGTGAATGTTTCCCTCCCCGCAAGTTGACCGCGCAACAAATCGTTGCGAGAACATGGCTAAGTCGCGCACTTCAGTATATGTTCACACAAGTGTTCCGAAGCGCAGTCACTACGTGTCGGCAGTGAATTGGGTAAAGAGCATTTGTCATTATGCGCCGACTGGGGGAGGCAAAAATGTGTGTGCATATATGCCATACATCAGCGTTTGGATTCTATTTGTTGTTTTTTTTCCTTTGGCCCAATTGATACCTTTTCCGCCATGCGGCAAGAATGTGAGACAAACTGCGCCACTGCCAACGTTACGGAACAGTGAAACGGAGTTAATGCGCTATCGGGCATGTTCACACAGCGAGTATAATCCACAGGCAGCGTGAACGCTTTTCAAGATAACTTCCTTTTATCATCATATGCCGATTATGCCATTTGTTGGCGCGCTCATAGTTCGTACTGACCGTTTTAAAAATTTACTGTACACAATTTGTTGCAAACACAAAAAAATGAAAATGTTCCCACTTTCCTATGTTGAAAAAAAAAAAAAAAAAAATTTCCATTTCGACTGTGTGTGACAAAGTTATAATTTACAGGCGCAACATTTTTTTATGTTTGCGAAAGATGTATGCACTGCTCAGCACCAGAATGTAGACGCGAACAAAAAAAAAGGACAAAAAAAGATTCTTATAGAATGCTTAAATGTGTAAATACGTACATGCGTAAATATGCACGTGCGCGAACACGTTTCCATAACGATCCAACAATACGGTAATTTGCTTTTGAAAGGAAAAAAAAAAAAAAAAAAAAGACCCCGACCAAAGCAGTGTTGTCTATGCGACGTAGACCGAGTCGTTTGCGCTTTTCTGTATTATGCGGTGCTTTAAAAATATGGCCATGGAGATTTTCATATTTAAAAACGCAACAAAGGACAAATGTTTGGCGAAATGGCAAATTACCAAGCGAACGCTACGCTACGTGCGAGATGCACTCAGAAGCAGAAATGCGATGTCATCACAAACCAGCAATCACATGCACGGCTGCAATGTGCTGTTATGCAAACGCTCACATGACAAAATACGTACGTGTGTATGTTTAGAAAAGTTAAAAAAAATAAAATAAAATTGCCACATATTGTTAATATGTTCTATTTTCGTCAAAATGTTGAAATAAAAAAAAAAAAAAAAACAAAATAAATTGTTCTTTTGTCACATTTAAAAAGTTGTGCAATTTTCGTGAAAGAATTATTCTTCTAAATAATTCATTCATTTGTGTCATTTTTTAGAACAAATTGGTGACAGGCGTTCCAAACATTTTTATTTTGTTTTTTGTATTAATTTTTTCGCTTTAACTTTTTTCCCTTCATCCACCTTGTCTTTTCTACGATTTTGTGTTTAACTCAATTTTGCGTGTGCCATGGTTCGTAGCGACAAGCGCAACTGAATTGTGTTCACCTGTGACCGACCACAACCACCTGCGACACGCGACTGTCAACTGTGACTAATCTTTTTTGTTCAAACACTGAGCGGCATAAACACACGCAAAAAGGTACACACGTACATGCACACACACCCATGCCATACGCATAAAACAAATTCCCCCAGAAAAATAATCACATCGCGGGCTGAAAAAAATGATAACTTACACGGGTTCCCTGCTAGTGCTTTTTTACGCACTCTACCAAAATGTTTCCTCTGGAATACATATAAATGGGGAAAGGAAAATAGACAACCACAGGGCGGCCGAAGAATTTAACGTGGATGATATCAATTCGTGGATGAAGTTAGACGATGCAAATTTTTTAAATACGTGGACGAAAAATGTGTCAGATATATCATTCGTGGAAAGTAAATCCATCAAAGATTCTGGTAGTGTAAACGGAGATGGATCCGGTTCTGAATCAGGAAAATGTAATTGAAACAAAGAATAAATGAGAAGACCGTTCGCGTACATTATATGTTCGACCGATTCTGCTCACGAGAGCAGGGGCTATGTCGACGAGTTCGTGTTGTTCTGCCTTAGTGCAGCTTCGTGCGGGACCCCCTGTCTTCACAAATGTGTCCCCATTTTTACAATTTGTCCCTTCCCCCTTTTTACAGCGTCCAAAGCAGATTGGAACTTCATGGCCGCACAGAACCAACAGGGAACAACGGCCAAGCCAAAATCGAATTCCGGAGATTCGGACTCCAGCGGTTCCGGCCACAAGTCGCCCGCATCAGGTTCAGGAGGAGGCTCAGGCCATGGGTCGGTACCCAAATCGCCAGGCAGCATATCTTCACAATATTCATCCTATGACGGTGGCATGTCTACCAGTATTGGCACCAGGGATTTCGAAAACGAAATGTATAGATTTACAACTAAACACCCCCTGGAAAAGTTATATAAAGAAATGGACATTTTGACAAATGAATACACAAAGTTGAAGGAAGAAGAAGTACAACATTTGGGTGACGAACATAAAGAGATTGCAGATAAAAGAAAGGAAGAGCGATTAAAACTGTTGGCTGACAGCGGGCCAGACCCCACCGCTGAAGATAAAGGTGTGGATTTTATAAAACATGATCATACAGATGTCCAAATTAAAGGTGGATTCTCACAATTCTTGAGCAATTTAAACCCATTTAAACAACAAATAGAACCGATGAAAAAGGAAATAATATTGGACACCTATATTAATAAAGCTGTCCCAAACCACGAAAAAATCATGCAAGATTTAGGCATATCTCATAAATATGAACCCTACCCACCAACCATTCTTCACACCTGCCCCAACAGTACCTTCTTATTCGACAACCTTGCAAACTTACAAAAAGAATTAGAGAGGAATGATGAAAAGGAAAAGATTACGACCAAAATCGTAGACCATAATAATGAATGCTTAAAAAATTTCGGATTATTTGATTTCGAATTACCAGACAATAAAACACAACTAGGAAATATGATTGGTTCCCTTGGTGAGTATCGTGTCAGGTTGTTCGAAATTGAAAATGATTTGTTAAGATATCAAACGGATTTAGATTATGTGACCCTCGCAGATAATTACAAGTTGGTACAACATGATTTACACACTTTAGAGAACATCAATTTTTGTTTATTAAATCCTAAGACATTGGAAGATTTTCTCAAAAAAAAAGACATCGCGACACTTATGGGACACGACCCTGTTGCGTATGAAGAGAAATTTACAAAATACATGCAAGAGTCTATCAATTGTCACCTAGAATCTTTGATTTATGATGATCTGGATTCATCCCAGGATATTAAAATTGTTCTGAACAATGTGAAATCAAAATTATATTTGCTTCAAAATGGGTTGAGTTACAAAAGCAGAAAATTAGTTAACAAACTGTTTAACGATATCCAGAATGCGCCAGATGCAGTTTTCGAAAAACTCACATGGATTTTTGAACATATGTACCACCTAAAGAGAAACTACGCCTTCTTTGCATTGAAAAGTGTTTGTGACAGATATGTTACTCTCCATACTACTATCTACGGCTCCTTGCAAGGAATGACTAACTATATTAAGGAATATACTCGACTTTACGGAGCCTGCTTTAAAAACGTAATCATTTACAATGCAGTTATATCCGGCATACATGAACACATGAAAAATTTAATGAAATTAATGCCAAGAGATGGGTTACTCTCCGATATTCACATTGAAGCGTTACTACAGAATGACAAAAAAAAAATCACACGAACGGATTATGTGCTCAACGAATACGATCCTTCTGTCAAATCTTATGCCCTTACTCAGTTGGAAAGAGTACCTATGGTTAGCGTCATTAACTCTTTTTTCGAGTTCAAGAAAAAGCAACTATCAAAAATGATTGCTCAGATGAAGTTAGATTTATTTTCACTCACAAATGACGAACTTAAAATCCCAAACGACAATGGAGCCACTTCCAAGTTGACTGCCAAACTTATCAGTATATACAAAGCGCAAATTAAAAAGTACTTCAAGGAAATGCGTGATGATTATGTTTACCTCATAAAGACACGTTACAAGGGTCATATGAAAAAGAACTATTTGCTCTACAAGCGACTGGAGTAAGTCCATTCTCCCTCCTCAAACGCTTCTTAGCATGTTGCACTTTTTCAAGCAATTCGACTAGGACATTATCACATGTGTGCTTCTACCTTGGAGAAGAACGCTGCCATGCGAGATGATATGTTTGCTCTTTTTAACTATTTTGTTTGTCCCCATTAAGAAGTTTACTGTCCCTCAGGTCGGATGCACCTTTTTTTTGCATACCCACACAAATAATTTTTTTTTTTTTTTCCATTCCATAAGTGAATGTATCCTTTTTTTTTTTTTTGTACTTCATTTTTTGCGCTTTAATTTTTCCTTTTCCTGTGTATGTTTTATTTTTTGAATTTTGAATTTTGAATTTTTCACCGTAACTTGGCCGCTTGTTTTGTGTCTTCTTGCACTGCTCTCCAGTTGATGCGCGGAGCGTGCGCAGAATATTACACATGCAACACTCCGCATTGTTCATGGAACCACAAAGGAACACGAAACGTTTTGAATAGGACACTCCTCTGTGTTTATGTGTATATCCTTTCTTTAAAGAACTACTCGATCTGTGAATTTTTTTAAATTTTAATGTCCTTCCCAGTGCTGTATCCTATGTGATGGATTAGGCGATACCGGACAGAAGTACATTCCCCCCATACCAATTGGCGTTTTTACATAAACACGCTCTCTTTATTAACAAGGAAAATATTGCTTCTTTCAAGAGTAGCTTCATTTTTGCCTTAATGGCAACATAGATCAGCACTGAATTCGAGTCCCATGTGCGGACGCGACTCATGCATTTGCGTGTGTACGCCTTTGTGTTAGCGCATTGGCGAGAGCTCAAAAAAAGAAAAAAAACAAAAAAAAGGGAGAAAATACGAAAACATTATCTACGCGCACATAAAGCTGTGTTAACAATTTGGGGTCTACTTCAAAGTTGCACAAAAGATGTTTGCATCACCAGTTAGTTTGTCTGCTACCCCTTGTGTGCAATTTTGGGAGAGGTTATTCCAACAATTTGGAAATAATTTTTTCTTTTGACGAAAAATGCGTTGTAGGGACCTCCATAACACATGATTGGTGTCATTGCCATGTGACA
>NW_012192595.1:397401-432089 GCF_000956335.1 Plasmodium fragile | reverse complement strand
CCCATTTTACACGTTCGTGTCACACGCGTTGCCGAGGAGGAGGGAACGGAGGGGGGAAGAGGTTTTCATTTTCGCGATTCCTCCATCTTGCAGTTTACACATTTTTCGTGCGTTTCTTTTTTTTTTTTTTTACACCCTCCCCCCTGATCTGCATGCGGTGCCTTATCTCTGCTGCCCCTCAAAGGGAGAACTCAACGGAGGGAGGGATCCATCCAAACTTCGAGAAGTTCCTTTCCCCCGGGTGGGAATTGAACGAATGGACTCTGGAAGTTAAGGTGCAAAAAAGCGGCTTGCATGGGTGGACGCTTCCGCATAGGTGTTTATATACGCGTGTGTTCCCACGTAGGGGAGAAATGAAAAGAGGCAAACGGGCAGGGCCGGTTACAAGTCAGGTTGGTCAACACGAAAAAAAAGCGCTCAAATGAGAGCACCCAAACGTTTCGCACAAAAAATTATTTTGAATACGCCCAACATGGCAACTACAAATGAAAAAAAAAATAATTTGCAGCGACAGTTTGGTTAACGCAACTGCGATGGTGACACACATGTGGTGGGCAGCAGTTTAACGCATGGTGAGGGTACACCCCCCTTTTCTTTACGGCATCTCCTTAGAGAGTACAATTTCTCGTTTCTCATTAGACGCAAGGGCCATCCCCCTGCTCTGCTCACTGTAGAATCGCTCAAGTTGTTTTGTCACGGAGTCAAACACATCATAGTGGTAGTTGGCGTAGCTACAAAGAAAGGTAATTTTCTTATTCACATATTTAAAATGTTTTTCTTCCTGTAATAGTGCAGCCATTTTTTTAGTGCCACTGACACTACTATCCATTTTATCCTTTTTGCAATTCATTTTTTTTATTTGCTTTTTAAAAAACTTTTTTGTTTCATACAAACACCTAAGTAACAGATCTTTTAGCTTGAGAATAATTGTAACATCGGTGATGACATTGTACAGTATACCTTTTTCTCGAGCGATTTCATCATTTTCGAGGATCCTCTGAAATAAATTATTCACTGTGTTGTACACGTTGCTTTCGGGCAGATTAAATCTGTTCAGGGAGCTAGCCATGTAAAGCAAACAGTAACACAACTCCTTACCATCAAGGCTTTCATTAAAAATGCGTAACAAATAGCAGTAGGAGTAGACCATCTCGATTATCATGAACTTGACATTTTCACTTACACGCTTGTTGCAGCAAATGTGTTCAGGTGTTGGGACCTTTTTAATGACACAGTTTAGCCACCAGGGTTGGAATTTTTCCAAGTATGCATTCATGTCGTTACTCTTTAGAAATGAGAAGAACTGCTTCTGCTCTGTTTGCGTCAGGTGGTCCAACTTGAGCTGGTCGCTCTTGGCCAGCTCCGTCAGCACCTTGTACCGTTTGTTGCTAATGCACCATTTCTTCAGGTGTCCATGACCCGGTGAGGCGGCAGGCGCATCCGACCCTGCTTCGTCAGCGATTTCCTCGTCAGCAACTTTCTCATCAGCGACGTCCTCATCAGGGATTCCCGCTTCTGTCTTAGCATCTTCTTCTTCATCACCGATTCCCGCTTCTTCCCCATCAGCGACTTCCTCATCGTCTTCGTCTTCCCCTTCCTGTTCTGCGCCTTCGCCGCCTTGTTCATAAAATTTCCTGAGCTTGAACTTGAACTCGCGTTTGTCTAAATCGGTCAGCTGATTATTCTTTATATTCTCTTTCACTTGGTTGTCCAGGAAATTGTGCACGCACTCATCATTGTGCTTTTTGTAACATTCGAGACTGCAGTAGACGATTTCGCAGGAGGGACACACGTACTGGTACAGCTTCTGCTTGCACACCTGGCACGTCTTCCTCATTTTATCTCGCCGACTTGGTGAAGTGTATTCCTTTTTTTTGCTTCACTTATTTGGCTGTTAATCGGTTTCGCATCGAACCGCCCCGCAAAAAAAAAAAAGAAAAGAAAAACTAGATAGCGCTATCACGCAGCGAAACCACTACACTGCTGCTCTTAAAATGGGGGGTGAAGAGTGCAGAGACGCGTGGCCATACCTGCCTGAACGCATGCACTATGCTTCCCTTCCGGTTGTCCATTCACGCATACGTGTTGTACGTTCGTCTTCTTCGTGATGGTTCCTCCAACGGGGGTCGTTCGACAAGCGGTTTCTCACACAGCAGCAGCAGCCTCTGGCGCAGCCTATACGCAAACTGTTGCCAAGCAAACCCAACTGCAAGAGAAAATGGAAAAAACATCACCTACTTTGGTATTCCCCAAGGCTTACTGCAAAGGTTACCAAAGATTTCCCCTTCATTTATGTCGTTTTCGCAACTAGCGGGGTTGTTAAAAAGAGGCCCAATAGGATGCATAACTTTTTATGTACAGTCTGTCCCCAACAGGGGGTAAGTGTCAGAGTACAAGTAGGCAGCACTTGGTTGGGGAGGAAGCGAAGGATATGTATGCCTTTCCTCATTCAAGTGCTCATTTTACAAATTTTTAAAGACGCGGATGGTAGCAAAAACAGCAACCTCTATGCTGTGCATACGGAGAAGGAACGAAGAATTGGTATCCTCATGTTACTATTCTCTTATTCCTTCCCAACACAGACCCCCACACCAGTTGCGCATGTAGCAGTTAACATTTCAAGTGCCCATTCAAAACAAACATATTCATGGGCTGTCATACAAATTAGGAGAACTAAAAAAAAAAAAATATATTTAAATTACTATGTCGTCATGAAGCAAATAGCTAGAACAAAAAAAAAAAAAAAAACTAACATTTTAGCTAGCTCGAAAAGTTACAACAAAATTTTTAACCAAACGACGTTGCATTTGTAAAAAAAAAAAAATTATATACACTGGTGCTATTTCGTATTCCAGTTTTTAAAGGAAAATTTCGTCAAGTTGGTCAATTTCTCCTTTACCGTTTTTACGCCTTAAAAAAAGGGGCAAAATATGAACGATCAGGCGGGCACAGAACGCTGCAAATGCGGCTCCGTGCGCAGAGAATACATTTGAAACACACTATAGGTCAAACACAACGGAGCGATTTTCGGTGGAAAGGCTATAAAAGGGGCACATGTTAAAAATGGAAGGGGTATATTTTGTGCACGGCAGAATATGAAAAGTCTCTGTCTCCTTTCTCGGGCACTAGTTTTGCATCCGGTAAATGTTCTCCCCATATTTGTTCTATCCATGCTGCCATTGTTGCATCGATATATATCCACCACCTTTTACACACTGGTCAAGCAAAGCAGTTCAGAATAATGTCGTACGCGCTGGGCGCCCCTGAGGAGGAGTCCCCTTTTTTCCGTTTCCCCCCCTGGGCAAATAACCCTCTGGCAATTTTCATCACCTTTGGCATCGACATAGACAAGGCCGTGATCACAAACGTAAAAGCCAACGCAATTCCATTTTGAGCATTAAAAACAAATTTAGGAGAGTATGAAAAAAACATCATGGGTTCGATCTGAAATATTCTGGTACTCGTCCACACCCTCAGAGAAAACACATTGTAAAAATATGTACAGCAGGATACAATTAAATAGGATGATGTGAAGGAAAATACAAAATTCTGTGCCTTCTTTGCTGATACAAGGTTACTTATCATTAGTAAAAATATCATGTACCCAATTAGTAAAAGAAAAAGGAGGCAAATAATCCTTAGCAACACTTCACTTGGTACATAGGTGGACAAAATGGTTAACACGCGAGGGGTACATACAGCATGGTATAAAATATTTCCAATGATTATAGATTCTGCAAATACGATTAGCACCCATCCTATGGGTTCTTTTTTAATGCTCGATTTTTTTAAAAAATGTATTTGTTCACAAGGGTCCATGGATACGGAGTAGAAATAAAATGTCATGATGAGACAAACGGTTGAGGATAACATGGCTGGTAAATAATTCAACAAATTTTTAAATATTAAAAAAAAGAAAAACAAGGTCGATACTTTTGCTATGTATTTCTTCGCAACATTCTTCCCCCTCATATATCCCGCACAAATTATTTTAATACAAAAACAATACATAAATGTGATTGCGATGATTATATACACATCTGTATAAATCTCCGGTGTGTATGTTCCTTTGTAGATTAGGTCTTCTCTGTCTGTTTTACTCCCTTGGTTGAAATAAAAATTGATCTCTCGAACCACATCTGAAATGTTGTTTATGTGGTAAGGCATGGGCATACCTTTCATGAGGTCTTCCGTGTGCTCTTCCTTTTTAAAAAAGTCTTCTCTGGTTATTCGGCTCCATGAGTTTGTTCCCCCTCCATTGGGAGAAGCGCCCCCTGTTGTGGAAGTCTTGTCCTCCCATTCACTTCCACCACTGCTTCCCCTTTCGCCAATAGCCTGTACCCCTTTTAGAGCAGATAACGCCAAGTCCAAATCGATTCGAGGGGATGGATCAAACAAGTATGCACAATTTATCTTCAACTCGCTTACCTTCACATGATTATCGGTAAACAAATTAGACAAGTTGATTCCAAAGCTGAGGTTACCATTGAAGAACGCCTCCTCCAGGTTCAGCACGGAGCTTATCTTAGCAAGCAACAGGGTGAGGAAGGTCAGAGCGACCGCTTGGGTCCAAGTCAGTCTCACCATTTGATCCGTCACGTTGCAAACAACTTGTACGTCCGAAGAAGGAAATATATTTTTTTAAAAAATTTAAAATTGTGGGTAAAGAAGTCAAGCAGACAAGCACAAATGTGCATTTTAGCGAAAACCACAAAAAAGGGGGAAAATATTTTCAAAATGTAGATTTGTGTGAATGCACGGCAAAATGGGGAAAAAAAAAATCCACACAGTGCACGTGTGGCACATGTTGTATTTTTTTTTTTTTTTTTTTTTTTTTTTTTTTACGCATTGCACATGTCGTGGGGAGGGGGCTCAAAATTGGAAAACTTAATAATAGCATCCCTGGAAAATTAGGCCGCCGCTAAAATTGCTCTACTGAGCCATACGCTTATGTACACATATATGAATGATTTAATTACCCATTTTGTGGAGGAAAAACGAACAAAAAATCCCGTTGTTGTGCTCCCAAATAGACAACTTTTTTCCTGCCTGATGATTTTTTCCTCAGTCGTTACCATCCCGTGCGCAGGTTTATACCCTCTCTACACACCCAGATAAACGGCAAATAAAAAAAAGATAGCCCTACTAATTTAGGACTACAACACTGTAGCGGTTATTCTCATCCATCCTGTAAATGACTTTGTCTTCCCCCCTTCTTACGTGAGCGCATGTCGTCAGAGTTACCGCTTGATTTGAGGTGGGATACCCTTGCTCAGCTTCGCCAGCAGACGTGAGATAACTTTCCATGCTTTTCTCAAACCTATATTTAACATACCACGTGATTGGGATCCTTCCATGTGATGCGAAAGAGAGGGGTAAACTAATATCTTCTCGAATCAACCTCGTGTAACCTTCACAGCAGAGTGTAATTATTTACCTACACATCACCACCCAGTCACAGAGAACTCAAAGATGGACAGACAACTCTTCATAAAGCATGGTACGCCATGTTGTCACTGTTCAATTATCCTAGGAAGGTTGATGTGTCTTTCTTACGGTATAGAGATGATTAATGATCATTAAAAAAAAAAAGTAAGTTTTTAGGGACTATGTGCAAAGGGGAAATTAAAATGGGCTACGTAGTGCTGAATAAAGGCAGACCAACACAGCGATAAATTAACTTGTTCTCCGCAACGTGCAACGAACGTGGAAACAGATTATCTGCCGCAGGCAAAAAAATTAAAAAAGTATACCCCCCACCCCCAAATTGCAGAGGCACACGTGGGGGGGAAAATAAAAAAAAAAAAAAAAAAAAAAAAAAATAGGCTACTCAAATGAACAAGATAAAAGCGAAATATTGAGTTAGGTTCGTGTCGCAACAGGACTTACTCACCCTTGGTTTTGTCTGCGACCTTCTTTTTCTTACAACACCCGAGCAGCTTACAAAAGATGTAAATAATTTGCAAAAACCACAAGACAAACAGGATGTAAATTATGACGTTTATAAACACCTTTGCCTTGCTCTTACACGTGAACGTCGCTATGTCATCATGCAATAAATGTAAGTTCTGTGTTTTCTGATACGCGTTTTTTTTTTTATTAAACGTTTGGTTGCCAACTATAATTTCATTACCATCCGAGTCATGGATAACAGATTTTATTTTTATTTCGTCCTCGTTTATGTATGATATGTTAATTGAGCCAAAATTGTTAAATGCAAATATTCTGTTTAACTCGAAGGGAGTCTTCTTGTTCAGAAAATAAGTGGAGAAACAAATGAAATACTTGTTGATGTAGCTCAATATGTTCTCCTGGTTTACGCTACTGCTTGTCACTTCCAACACACTCTCTTCGTTTCCAATTATGCTTCCAAAGTGCACATCACCACTTAGGAAGATTAACCCCTTGGGCTTGGTTTTATTCATCAAATGTTTTAGTCGCTTCTGGGCGAATGGCATTAATCCCCAGTTCTCGTTCACTACATGGTTGGAGAAAATCTGCGAGGTAGGATGAGAAAGTGGGGAATAAGTGAGCACACCACATGGTATACAAAATGAACAAAAATATTATGACCCGTGCAGGCAAAACGGTTGTAATATTTTTTTTTTTTTTTTTTTTTTTTTTTTTTTTTTTCGAGCTAGCCATGTAGCTAGCTATTTATCTCTCAATCACTCAATCTGTCCACTTGTCTATCTTCCCATGTGCCCATCCTATTTATGAATCCCTCTATGGCCCCATTACCTGCGTGGACGAAATGACAATGTGCGCGCGCGCACCCGAGTTGGTGAGTTCCTTCTCCAGCCACGCCCACTGCTCATTGCCCAAAATGTCATTCTTGCTGTCGCAGTGTAGACCGAACAGAGCAGCGTGAAAGCGCACAACGAACGAGACGAACATATGCATGAAACTGTCATGGTATGAGTCAGGCGCATAAAAGGGGTACGGGTCTTTGTTATATCTGGTGTCTAAAATAATAATTTTCACTTGATTCTTTTCATTTTCCGGGTCTATATACAATTTCGAAATATATGCACCATTTCTTTTGTACCTCACGTCATTTTTTGGAACGTTCAGATAATTTAAGTACTGCGTTTTGCTTTCCTTCTTATACTCATACAGTTTATCTCCATTATTTTTATTATAATCATGATCATCATATATTCCGTCAATTACAAACTTTTTTTTTAACCCTATATAGAAGGGATCCTTCTTAACATAATCATAAACTTCGTGCAAGCATTTCAAGTCTTTACATTCTGAGTAAAAATAATCTCCAACCCAGAGCATAAGTTGTGGTTTCTTCTTTTCCACCGATTTTATTAGCTTCTCATTTGGCTTCCCTCTTTGGTAATTACAACTCATAAAAACTATGTTTGTTAATTTCTCGTTAATTATTTGATCCGCATGGCTACTCACATACTTGATACATGCGCAAAACAGAAAAAGTAAAATTACACAATTTTTCATTCTGCAAGTGGGCAATCGAAAACTGGCTAGTCCAAAGCGGGGAGTGGCTGGCGGTAGTCCAGGGGTGATAGCTTCGCAGCTGTCGAAATGTGAGAAGCTCCACAGGTGAAAAAAAAAAAAAAGAAAACACACAAGCAACAAACACAAACAAGGTAAAGTTAAGTCAGGTCAAATGACACAGAACGATAACGGCTAAGGACGAAATGGCGATGGAAGTAACACATTAGAAATGAGGTAAACTCAAGGAAGTGGGGTGGGTACTACTCTTTACAGCGTTTTGAAGTGATATTATGTATACTCATTTGTCTTGTGATGGGCGCGGAATGCCACAGACTAGATGCAATAGCAGTGCAGATTCGCAAGCGTGCCGGAATACACATTCAAGGAAGGGTACACATGGAATGAAACGGAAATTCGGTGAAAGAGGTGTTCAACACTCATTTAAAGCAAAAGCCAAAGGACAGTCGTCAAAAAGAAAAAAAAAATAAATAAAACACATCACCTCTCAGATGACCTTTTCCTACGTGCATGTTTCTTAACGCGTAATGTACAAACAGGAATAGTTTACATAGCAGGGCCATGTACATATGGTACTCTATCTGCATATGCGTAATTGTGGGTGCGAATGTAAATGCAGTAGGCTAGCGAGTTAGTAGTGTGTTTATATGGGTTTAGGTGAAGTGTGTGCTGTTGGTAAATCCTCAAAAAAAAAAAAAAAAATAAAATAAAAAAAAATAATAAGAAAGAACGCACGCAGTAAAAAACGAAATGACGCAATAAGGTAATGAACTTGGCTTTAGGCTCGTCAGTGGTGTGTAATTCAAAAGGGCACTTCCAGGTACGTGCCTAAGTGCGGAATACATATTGCATGTACAAATGTAAGGCTCGTGCGATGCATTTTGTTCGCGCATCGTGCATGCTTCTTAACAGGAGTGGTTACAAAATGGAAGAGCGTGGGGGTACGCAAATGGAACGCGTGCAAGTGCAAGCGTGTAAACATGTAAGCGCTTATCCCAATCCTCTAGATGCATAAAAAAGGGGAGGAAAATAAAGGACTAAGGGAGGGAGGGTAGGTGAAGAAAAAAGGCTTAAAAAATTAACCCCCAAATTGCCATATGGCCTAAAAGTAGCTAAACATACACTGCATAAAAATTGCGTAGTGTTGAGCGTTGGCACAAAACTGCACAAAAAAAAAAAAAAAATAAATAAATAAACAAACTTGATTCAGCGACCACCTCGTAGGAGTGGGCTGTACCTAGACATTGCGCAGGGGACGCAACAAAATTTGAAGAGTTTAATCAGGTTTACAAATAGGGTGGAGGACATAACCGGAATAAATGGACGGTGGAAAAATAAAGCAATGCGTGTAAAACGGTACTCTGAAGATGCTGCATTGCAGGTTGCTTCACATATTGCTGTGAAATTTTCACCGTCAAAATGATACGGGCAAAACATATGCAGAAGTAAGCGATGTTTAAACAGTGTTGAAGCCACATATCATGGCAGAATCCCTATAAGACCGCCTTGGGGGACAAGGCGTCCCTTTCTTCCCTACCACTGTTACCAGCAGGAGATATAACTTTAACCGTGCTTTGTTCGCACGGTGGAACGTACCACGATAGGAACTCTCATCCATGACCCCTGTCACTTTCGAAACAAACAAATGTATGCACCATTAATGAATCCCTTTAAACGCGGCGCGAATTTCTATTGTTACATTGGTGCGGTGTTAATTTACTTTATTGTCTCACAGGGCAAGTGGTACATAAAATGAAAAACAAAAAAAAATTACGCAAAAGGAAGAGGGCTGATGTGTACACATTATATTTGTTCTTATGATGCGTGACCTTTTATGGGGTGACTTCATACAAGCCTCCACTTCGTAACAATCTGTCCTCTTTGGAGTTTTCGAAAAATGATTTATTTTTCCATTTGCCACGCCGGTAAGAGTTTATGTGCATATGAATACACGTGCGCGTGTGGAGTTAAGAGGCCCTTTTTCTCCTTTGGTAAGCGAAGTGGAATGATGCCCCATTTTGCCACCTCGAAAAGAAGCGTCTTGTCTTCCACAGGGATATGCCACGTTCAGACCCTTCACACATTAGGTGATCAACGTAGACGGTCGACAAGCAAAGTTACGAATGTGTACGCCGTATCTGGGGTATGGTAAAGGGACCTTTTTTTTTTTTTTTTTTACTTGCCTCCTTTTTTGCGTTATTTTAAATAGGATTTTTGTTTCTGACTTGCTGCGCCGTAGGTGTGCAGCCCGTAGAGGGTGTTCATTTAACTCTCCTATTAAGAATAAGACGTTCCTTCAACTTAGCGAAATTTTATCACGCTTCAGGGGGTTTGGAAGGCGTACACATAAGCATGTGCCAGGTCGTATGCACAAAACACACCTCAGTGACATCACCAATACAGGATCCACTTTGTCCGCTTTGCCCTTATATGTATCGGCGTAAAGAGCACAAGGACAAATTCTGTTTTGCCGTAATTATACACTCTTGCATGAACCTTTTAAAACAAAACAGCGCTTTGTTATTTATTGCCACACGGGAGGTACATGTTATTTTTATCCGACTGCATAGCGTCATACATACTCCTTCCAGGTGCGCCCCATGCAATTCCCACTGTGGAAATAAGCTTACAATTACTTGCTGGGAAAAGGCACACCCCCTAGGTATATGCAGGCAGGCATGCGGCAGGTCGAACAATTTTTTATAAAGCCAATTAGCTATTCGACATGGGGGCCTTACGTGGCACCTGTCAAAAAAAAAAAAAAAAAAAAAAAAAAAAAAAAAAAATAGTGCCCCAGGAAAAACACAGCACAAAAACGCAGCAAAAATACGGCAACAATACGGCAAAAACGAACGCCCTAAAAAAACGCAACAAAAAGGGCTGAAGAAAAAAAAAAAAACGCTCCCAACCCAATGCACGCACATGTGCCCGAGCAACCCTTTTTAATTTATTTACATGCGCATTTATATTTTGTGTTCCTGTTTTTTAATTTCCTCCGTTGGCCCAAAACCCACATTTGTTTGAATCCACCACGAACGCCAAAAAAGTGTTAAAAAAAAAAAATATACATGTTTGCTTCTTATACGCAAATCGGTATTCCTGTACAGCTTCACAATGACTTGACTTTTATAACCGATCGCGCGTTTTATTATTATCGTTTACTTACTTACAAAGTGGGGACAGTCTCAAACCCGCAGGGCACACTCCTGGGCAGTATCACACAAAAAAAATTGCAGCCCCACACGTAACAGTGGACACTATTTTATTTCTTCTGCACCCTCCCTCCCCCCCGCTTGTTGCCAACCGCCTTTGCGTCCACCCTGTTTCTCCTACCCATAACAAAACCTATCCACATCACACGTCTGCTTCAAAGGATCGAGGAAGAAAAAAAAAAAAAACGAGCCTGTGAGCAAAAGCTACTAAAAAAATGAACTACCAAAATTTGAAGTGTTCAGAGTTAAAGGACCTGTTAGCCAAAAGAGGGCTTCCATCCCACGGAAAGAAGGTACAACCCCGTTGTATACATATACAGCGTTGTAAACTTGCTTGCACGCGGTGGTGACACAAGTATATATTACTTCACGAGACCGTGCGCCTTGGCGAGAGAAAAGGAAAAAAAAAAAAAAAACGCTCTTGCAGAAATGCGGTTGTCATGTCGTTAATGATGCGTAGTATAAAATTTCTAGGCGCCTATTTAGAGATACGTGGTACATGTTTTGTATTGTTTGCCTGTCCGTACATTTTCTGTCATTTGCGGACTCATTTTGTTGTGACGTACGCCCCGCCCATGTAGACCTTCACATTATATTATTAAGAAAAAAAAAATATTTTTCGAAATACGCGCACCGCATCGGGTTGTCGTTGTTCGGGCCTGCTGTACGTGCGCATAACGTGTAGTTGATGATAGCCGCTCCGCCATTGCAAGCGCACGAACATATATATGTACATAAAAAAAAATATACATACATAAAATATACCTACATACCACGCGTGCAGTACATGTGTATTTTATATATGCCCCTCGCCGCTGCCACCACAACCGCTGCGCAATCACCCCGATTTTGAGAAAAAAAAAAAAAAAAAAAAAAAAGAAGAAAAAAAAAAATTCGTTATGGCGTTTTACCGCTTATTCAGCAATTATACTTTTCATATTCTTTACCCGCCCCACCCCCTTTTTTTTTTTTTTTCTGAATAAACCCAAAAAATCGCACAGAACGAGCTTCTAGAACGGCTATTAAATTATGAAAAAGAAAACCCCCATCTGGTGAGCAGTCCATACATATTAGATAGCGGAAACCATAAAGGGAACTCCGACCAGGGGACAAACCTGGAAGCTTCATCATCGACGGATGCACAAGGAGGCAATCTGAACAACTCAGAACAACCTGTTGAGAAATCCCAAAAGGATATTAATCAGTTAGAAGGAGGAGGAAGTGGCGAAGAAGAAAATATCAATTACAAGTCTTCTTCATCACCATTTATTGGGTCTGAAAAAAAAAAAAAAATTTTATTAGTTAATAACAGAGAAGACGATTTTAACACAGCGGGCTTGGGAAAAATGAAAAATTATTTGAAAAACATTTTATCTTCGAATACAAAAGATGAAGGATCCAAATATAAAAAAAATGAAAAGAAAACGGATGCAAATAAAAACACAAATCAAAACAATGATGATGAAAAGAAAACCAAAATGGTCATTCCTAAAATTACCTTTTCGGAGAGTTCCTTGTCCACGAAAAACACCCTGCAGAAAAATATTCTTTCCTCGCCAGGTTCGTAATAAAAGACAGGTGCGCCCAACAAGGGTGGCACTGCGCAAACGTGGAAGCGTTGTAAAAAAAAAAAAAAAAAAAACACGAAAACGTGAAAAAAATGCATGTGCATGCGTGTGTAACATATTTCTTTGCACCGAGGTTTGGCATGGGTTGCGCTACTTATCACGACCAGTCATCATTTTAGAATCGCCTTAACCGCCTACGCATTCCCTGTTGTCATATTTTTTTTTTTTTTTTTTTTTTTTTTTTTTGCAGAAGATAATCTTTACCTGACGGAGGAGAAAAAGAGGGAGCTGCGAAAAAAGCGATTCGGTATGAAAAGTGCATCAGTGTGATTGGCAGACCAAATTGCGCCGTTCGCTCCATGCAAGACGTGTTTTCTCTGCAAATTGTCCGCCTAAATTTGAAACCCACTTTTGCTGACTCTTTTTTTTTTTTCTACCCATTTCCCAACGCAGGCGTCGTTTCCAAGGATGATGCCCTAGAGTCCAGAGCCAAGAGGTAATAAAGAAGCACCCAAAAAAAAAAAAAAAATAATAATAATAATAAATAAAAAAAAGATGAACGTGCATTTTCCTTCGCGCGTTTTGTACCCTCCCTAAGGGGTTATACCCCCCACATACAGCTCACTTCACATGACCGCGCTCAACCCCATTTTTACAGATTCTGCATTGTGACTCATAAAATGGAAGAGGAGAATAAAAGGAAGAGAGCGGAGCGCTTTGGCCTGAACAAGGTAACAAATCCGTCTGTGCCAAAAATTGACCCCCTCCCCCCAATTGTCATTTCGTTCATTTTGCATTTCCCATTTTTTTTTTTTTTTTTCACTCGTCATTTTTACCTAATCACGTCCGTTACGCAGGGAAAGCTGAACGACTCCGAAATGAAGAGGAAGCGTGCCGAGAGGTTCGGCTTGATCCAAGATGTAAGCCCCACTGCCAACTGAGCGCGCCTGATTATATATATGTATATATGCCCCCTGTGTTGCTATTCTGTGAGTGCACCAGCAGAGGTGGTGACACCACATCTTACACATGACTGCGCGTGCAACACCTCGACGATGTGATTACGAGCAATGGCATCCTCCCGTGTAAAGAAGCTCCTACGTGGAGGTGTGTGTCTGCACCTTGAGCCATACCCCTACTCCCATGTCATCCCACTAAAACTCTTTTCTACACCCATGCAGAGTGATAAACTGAAAGCCAGGGCCCTCAGATTTGGAATAAAATAATGACGTGTTTTTTTTTTTTTTTTTTTATTATGGGGAAAAAAATACACATTAAAATGTTACAGCCTTTTTTTTTTTTTTTTTTCTCATTGAGGAGGATTAGAAGAACTAACAGTTGACCGTAGTCAGTCCACATGGTGTTTTTCCTTTCTGCATGTGTGTAGCAGTAAATGTGTGGAGGCAGTTGCGAAATGAAAATGGAAATTTTAAAGCGAAGTGGTAAATCAGATTGTAAAACACAGATTGCACAAATGGAGGTCTTCACAAAATTGTAGCAATTCGTTACAGAGCACATCAAATTAAAAAAATGTAGTACAGATGATAACTCCCCCGTGCAAGCCATTTGTGGGTGCAAAGTTTTGCCTCTTTTTTTGGGGGGGGGAGGGGGGAGGGGCGTCCTTTGTGCTGTTTGTCTTTGCCCCATTGGGGGCAAAACCCTTTTACGCAGTTTTTATTAAACCCACTTTTTACCCCTATTATTGGTCCCAATTTTTACCTGTATTTTTTGAGTAAAAACGGCACTCCTTTGTTTCACTTTATTTTATTTATAAACGACGTAGTGTAAAGGCATTGTTTTCACTTCGCACCTCACCCCCATTGTAATTTATCTCCCTTGCACTACCACCTGTGCACCCTTGTTGCGAAATCATTCCACACTAGGGGCATGTATTTTTATGTCTTCTGTTAAACATATTACACGAAAGATGTTTTTTTTCTTACGTGCCCATGTTGTGTCATTAATTATCCCACTTTTTTTATTTTTTTATTTTTTTTTATTTTAAAATAAAAAACTATGTTTGTTTTTAAAAATGAATGAAGCTTTTTTTTTATCTTCGCTTTAAAAAGACACACCATTTGGCGTGTAAGCGGATTGCCAAAAGAGGAGCAATAAAAAAAAAAAAAAAAAAAAGGCCAAGCGGAGCGAAATGGAGCCGTGTGAATCGGAATGAAGCGCACTGCACAGGATGATACCAGCCTGGTTAGAGCAGTACCCACGACTCTCCAATTGTAGAGACGTTGCGTTTTTTTGTCCTGTTTCTTCCCTTTCGAACCCCTAATAAGCAGCGCGTGGGAAAGACCTACACAACCGCATCTTAGGTAGAGCGTCTACACGGGGATGGACATGGACCGATTCGGTCAATAAATACTTTTCTTATCTTCTCCCCCGCTTCACCCTTCGCGATGTCCACCATCAGGTGGGTGCACAGGAAGGGACAGAACTCCGAAAAGCGAGTCATCTCCCTGAACGAAATTAAAGAAAGGTACCTAAACGACGTCACAAATGCCAGGAAGGACAAACGGAATGAGAAGAGTTGCTGCGATGGGATAAATACAGGCACAGGGAAAAAAAAGGAAAAAAAAAAACTAATAACATTTTACGAAAAAAAAGCTGAAAAAACATTTAATCAGCAAAAGGGATTAAGCGAAAAATATGTCAGTAACTATGTTGGGGAAAAAAAAAAATATTGCTGTTCAGGTGAAAATGGACAAACGAAAAATGGCTGTTCAGAATGCAGCGGACAAGTGGACCCCCTTGGTGGACAACATGGGATGTTTGGGCAACCTAGCGATGTGAAAAAAGGAGGAATGGCAAGACCCATGGAGGAGAGAAGCAACCTGTGTCCTCATCACCATGATCAGCAACAAGTTAATATAAACCTAGATGTCAGTATTGAATGGAACAAACAAAAAGGAAAATTTGAAAAGGTAAACTCCCATATAGGGGACATGAGAACATATTTTCGACACAAGAAAATGTGGCATCCCATACAGGTGTCCATTAGTGATAAGTACTCTGGTGAGAATGGCTACTCGAGTGAATCCCCAATAGGATATGAAAAGGGAAGAAGTGGTAAAGGGGATGTACCATACCCATGGGAGGGACAAAAGTATGAACAGCCCTCTCATTATGGTAACCCAACGGACGGTCATTATCATGAGCGTAGTGGCGGCAACAAGCACCCCCAAGGAGAGCTTCCAAACCCTGTTGACAGAAACAAACACATAAACCGTTTTGAAGAAGAGTGTACCACGTATGCTGGGATGAGACCCGCCCCCTATGTCCCCCTCGACAAAAGTCACGCTGGTCATGCGTGGGACCACTACCACAACTATGCAGACCCGGAGAACAGTCATCAGTTGCGATATGACAGTGGGGGAAAACTTCACCCAGTGCGCAAGGTAGAGCGGCATGAAGTTAAAACGTGTGAAGGGGGGGCTCAGGAGAGAGCCCATATGTATGTTAAGCAAGCCCACCTGCCTGTCCACGACCTCCAAAAATGTGCAAAAAGCAACCCTCTCGAAGATCCAGTCAAAGAGCAAACACACAAAGAGAGGCAGAAGTATTCCCGCCCGATGGACGAAGAACGAATTTGCAGAGGAGATGAGGAAAGGGCGGGGTTTTTCCAAGGGGGTGGGAAACGTACAGACATGCACAGCGCTGACAGAAGCGACTTCAATAAACGTGGCTGGATGATGGGCCCAGATAAACCAATAAGAGGCGACAATAAGCCCCCCCCACATGATTATCACAAAACAGCAGCCTATCTTGTTAGTAGTGAGGAGGTTGTCCTAAGAGGAGAGAAACAACAGAAGGAATATGAACAGGATAAAAAAAAAAAAAAAATTATTTTTTCAATACACACAATTAATAACATATTAAAAAAAAAAATTTTTAATTATTTAACAAGTTGGAGGAAATATTCGATCGTAAGAGTCCCCCGTTCTGTCTACAAAAAATATTCCAAAATTGTTCCCTCAGGGGAAAACTACCAAGGAAATAAAAACCAGGGTTCCCATTCCGCAGTGTCGGGACACACCATACAGAACGCATTTCCACGCAAGGCAGATATGCCCTTGTGGTGTTTTAACAAAATGCCCAACGAGGGGAAAAGCTGCGAAAGGGTAATTCTCAGATCCACGGGGGAAGAACTACAACAGGATGGAAATAAAGAAGGATCCCCTTTAAAGAAGAAGAAAAAAAAAAAGACGAAAAAGGAGAATGAAAATACGAAGGAAGGGAGCATCGCGGAGACCATCCAAAAGGGGGAAGTCGTACATCACAATGAATTGGGGGTACCCCCATTTGCAAAAAAAAAAAGCAGAGAAAATTTTAAAATGTATAAGCAGCTTTCCCACAAGAAGGTGGTACTGAGCAACACGTTGATACATAGCTTCATCGATGTAGACATACATGATCAACGGAAAAAGAAAAAGTACTTGAAGTTTTTCTCCATTTTGTTATGCCTTTTCCTGAGGAGGCACATGCACAGGCAGTTGTCTGTTTTTTTTTCGGTCATTGGGTCGTTTCAGCGGCGTCAGGTGAGTTCGCTGGACAGGTCATCACTTCTTTGGTGGTAACCACGTCAAGCGAACGAATAAAACCCACTGTGGGGGAGACAAAGGCGTAAAATGAGCAAAAAAAATGTTGTTATGATGAGAAAAGGACAAAATCATGCGCTGTTTTTTTTTTTTTTTCTCACACACCTGCGCAGGAAGAAAAGCGAAGCATACGAAAGTTTATAAACAGTAGAGTTTATGCCTTGTCCATTCTGGAAGGGGTATTAAAACGGACGGAGAACAAAAAAGCGCTTAGGCAGATGGCACTGCTGAAGAAGGAAAAGAGGGACGACAAGGAGGATAAGCAAACGCACCATTACAGTGATCACCCGATAAGAAGTAACAGGAAGGACGAAAGGAATGTTGTGAACAGCGCACCGCACCATGTTCAACCTTTACCCCAAAAAAACACTCCGTATGATGAACGCGTCGGAGAATGCATGGCGGAGGACAAGCCAAAACTTACCTCCACTAAAAGCCACGAAAAACCCTGCTTTGGTAAACCCAAAATTTTTAGGACAGACGATTTTGCTGTCTTTTTTAAAAAAAAAATTTTAAAAGAAAAAGACGATATTCTCCAAAAATGTCTCTTAAGATCCAAATCAGATGCAGTTTTGGATTTTTTAAAAATGAAAGGAATGGAAAATTTTTCAAAAAAGGCTACTTGCAGTTCAGCTGTTTTGAATTTTCCAGACGGGGCTGTTTATTACAATGATGATATGCGAAGTTCTACTTTACTGGATCGATTCTTTACAGCCACGTACAGCCCACATCTGCCAAGTGTAAGCACAAGTAAAGAGAAGGGAGATAAAATTCACCTCTCCTTCTACGATAATGTAACAGCGGATGACACCTCCACATTGATACGAAGCTCATTAAATTTTCAACAGTGTCACAGGAAAAGGGAAACCTACATGCACTTTAACAGGGAATGTTTTGAAACAGGCGGAGTTAACAACTGTGTGGGTTCAACTAGCCACAATATGACTAGAGGTAAAGAACGTCTTACTACAAAGATCGGAGATGCACTTGATGTGAAAATGGGGTCCATCTCGGAAGTCATGAACAAATTGGGTTGTCTTATTGGAGACTCTACCTTCTTGACCGGTGTAATTCCCGGGGGGGCAGGAGACCACATGGACGATTCCAGCGAGGAGGATGTACATGACAAAAGGTGTAGGATGTTCTTTAAGCAGTTTAAGAAACAGCTCACCATGAAGTGCAAGGGGGCAGCACCGGAAGAGGAAGACTGTACCGATGACCGTCATGCAGGGGGAAACCATCTCGGCCAAGCGGACGAGGAGCAAAACGGGCTGAGTCTGAGCGATCTGAACAGCACCGTGGGGGTCTCAAAAGGGGGAGAAAAATATACACATGGGGGCTGGATGCAGAAATAGAAATTGTGACATTGCGTTTGTACATCCATAAGGTTGTGGCTGACTTTTTTTTTTTTTTTTAAAAACCCAGTGTTGTTTAAGTTAAATCAGGTGTCACTAAATTTGTAAAAGGCACACATTGCAGCTATCCCTCAAGCGAGTATTTACATTTTCAGTCTCTTCTCCACAAAAGTAATTTCTTCTTCAAGTGAACGCTTCCTTGCATTTATCTTATTATATTTGTGTGGTGAAACGGGTCAGGCGACGCGCCTGCGGCGGATTTTTTTTTTTTTTTTTTTTTTTTTTTTTTTTTCACCCGTTCATGTATCGCGCCATTTTCGAATTATATATGTATGTATATTTTTACCTCTTTGGTTTGACTTTTTTGCCGCTTCCCTTGGCATCCCCTGGAAGCACAAAACAAATGTTGCTGCTCTTTCACATCGAGTTGGGGTCCCTTTTACCATGTGCAAGGAAAATAACTCATACTTCAGTTTGGCAATCCAGGCGGACTGAGCAGCCTGCTGTATGTGCAGGTGACTTCGTTGAACTGTTTGGCAAAATATATTTTCTCGAAGGGGGGCGCAAGGAAGGAATTACTGATGAGAACGCAACAAAGAGGAACATACCGAAGCTACATTACGAACAGATGAGCACGCGTGGGCCCTCTTTTTCACATTTTTTTTTTCACATTTTTTTTTTGCGGGAAGAGATGGTATAATACACCTCAAGGGTTCAGCTGACAGAACAAGGAGAAACTACTGACCGTCGTGTTTGTTCCCCTCCCGTGTCCACTCTGTAAATACCCCTTTAAAATGGCACTCAGCGCTTACCTGCCCAAGTCCTTGCTCAAATGCTTATGTGCAAACTACACCGTCAAGCTCACCACGCCAAACGCGAGAACACATTTCAGCACAGCGAAAATCCCAGAGAGCGTAAAAGCATTGTACGAGAAGAAAGTTGAACAAATGGAATTGCGAAAAAAACAGTTGGAAATGAAAAAAAAAAAAATGGATAAAGTTCAAATTTCGAAGGAACGAAAAAATAAATTCAAGTCTTCCAAGGGACAGCACAACGTATTTTAGAGCGACGTCTTCACAAATTATACTGGTTCAAGCCGAACGAGGAACAGGAAAAAAAAAAAAAATAGGAGTGACACCCGTCGGCAGGATTTTGCTCCATCCCTTCGTGGAGGTACCACTTGATAACCATTTTTTTTTTTTGTCCCCCGGTTTCGCATGCACACTTTATATATCCTCCCTCTTTTCCACCCCACGTGGGAAGAAAAAATGCGCACACAATTGCATACATATATATATATATATATATATATATATATATATACGTACTTTTATACACATTTTTTTTTTTTTTTGTGTCCGCCGTGGGATGGAGCAAATTTAGGTTGCTCCTCTCTCGACCTTGAGCGCAGTTAACAAAAAGCCATCAGCCAGCTTGGCATTTTTTATGACTGGATGCGTTCGCCGTTTCACGACCTGTTGTTCTCGTAACACAAATTCATTAAGCTTTATATTTATAAAAGAATTGGTGTCCATTAGTCCCTTTAAGAATAAGCTACACACATTTAAATCGTCCGTCTGAATAATTAGCTTGCTATCATTCTTCAGAAATTTTAAAGACACCTTTATGAGCGTGTCGACGAGGAGATGCACATCTGTGTTTGTGTGGTAAATGAAGTCACTTGATATGATTACAACGAATGCTTCCGCTCCTCTGCTGTTCATGTGGTCTATCAGCATGTGTTGAAGATGTGATTGTTTGTTGGACGTGATTTCGTGGTCCTCCGCTTCGTGGGCGTTCTTTGCACGCTTGTTTGGGGGGTTACCAGCATGGTCGTGCCCTCCATCATTAGGGTGGTCGACCTGGTCTATTGTCCTCTTGCGACATTCCACTTCGGCTATGTCGTCTTGTTCAACCACGTCATCTTCTGTAGCCGCTTCACCCCCCTTTGATGCTGCTGCTAGTGCCCCCTGTACTGCCTCTTTCCCAACGAGTTCACACCTGCCGTCGATGGCGAGCCACTCCCCGGTGTTCAGTCGTGTCGCGTGTGACGCATGCAGGATGCTAACCTTGGCGACGTTGGTGCTTTTGCCAATTCCAAAGCTAGGGATGATAGCATTAGAAGCATTTTTATAAACAAGAGAAAAAATATTAACATGATTAGAATAAATAATGTTGAGCACACTGATCAGTAAACCAAAGGAGTCGTCATAAATGAGTACATTCGGTTTTTGCGTGGACAGGGACTGGTGTGAGCTGGCATTGTCGTCCGGTTTCGCCGTTTTCTCCGCTTCCTCATGGAGCATTTGTGTGTGTTCCTTATCATCGGTGCATTCTTCGGCGCATTCTTCGGTGCCTTTTTCATCTCCGTGCTCGCCTTTTTGCTGAGCGTGTTGCTGCGTGTGTTGCTGCGTCCCCTGGGAGTCGTGCCGCGTGGACAAAAGGACGTCTCTATTCAAGTGGAACAACAAATTGGCGAGATAATCAACCCTAACGGAGGAAATTTTTTCAGGAAAATATTTGTAATAAAAATTCACCAAATTCACAATGCTACATTCATACACAGTAAATTGACACAAGTGCCTTTTCAGCTTCTTCTCCACGTATTTGAATTTCGAGATCACAGTTTTTTCCTTGTAAGTGGAAGAATTGTCGACCAACTTTTGTATAACTTCGTATGGATTCTCACACACATTATCTTTCAGCTCTGCAATATTTTCTTCAGTTAATTTTTGAGAATTCGTATGCTGAAAAATGTCTTTGTTTGTTCCTTTAATATCTGTATAAAAATCAATGTCTAATTTATTTTTACTTTTTTTACATCTAACCCATTTGTTATTTATGTATGTGTATGTGGATCCATATTTTTTATTCACAAGGAAGATTAGGTTGAGGTAATTTTTTTTAATTTTAATTTTCATGTCCACCACCTTGTGCAGCCTGCACTTCATTTCATCGTCAATCAAGACGAAATCGTGCTTCCGAATTTTCATTCTGCACCTTTGGGGGAACTTTTATAACGGGGTTAGACGAAGCCAACCGGGTATGAAGTGGTCCCTTTTTTTTTTTTATCCGGGATGGAAAATGTGGCCGAGTAACTACGGAGCTGGGCAGATGCCTCAGATCGTTTCACATAAAAAATTGAGCCTTCCTCTTTGGTGAGGGGGTATCCCCTTTTTCATAGCCAAAATTTTTTATTTTTTTTATTTTTTTTTATTTTTTTTATTCCCCCCTTTTTGGTAATTATGTGCGTGGGGTCTAGAGTGGTCCAATGAGCCATCCGACATTGGGCAGCCTATTTCTGTGGGTTCTTGCAAATAAAAATGTGAAAACTGCTTGTATGCATGTGGGTATTTGGAGAGATGTTCCAGTGGGGAGTCACTTGCCGTTATAAGCAGCGTGTCAATGCTCGTGGGCCGCCACACCCCCCCTGTAGGTATGTGCAAAAAGGGTGCTACACTTACACGAGAGCTTCTTTGTACGTAACAGTTGCCCAGTTGGTAAATATTCTCCTTCGTGCTCACATCCTGCTTGTTATAACATGTATGTATACATTTTTATTTGCTTTGTCGCGACATGGTCAAGCGCAACACGACTGCAGTTGTGAGTGTAACCGAGATTGGTACAATTTGTAAGCCCTGGTGTCATCCCTGACAGATCCTAGCAATGTTTGGGAGGCAACCCGCAAAAGGGCTTTTTTTTTTTTTTTTTTTTTTTTTTTTGTGAGAAGGCCAACGCAGGTACCAGGTGAGGCAATGGCAAACTGTTGGGTAATGCACGAAGGATGGGCACAACCCACCACTCAGTATTGTCATCCTGTGAAAAAAAAAAAAAAAAAAAAAGGTTCTCACTGGAATGTAAGGTGCTTCTTTTTAGGGAAGCTTTCTTAATGTAGCCATTTCTCCTTTTCTCCTTTTTTTTTTTTTTTTTTCCCCATTTTTGCCTTTCTCAGGGGGAAAAAAAAAACGCCTCATTTTTTTTTTTTTTTCTTTATTTCACCCGCCCAGCAGCCCCAAGTGATATATGTTCCCCTTAGTTCATTCGTTTGTTCTTTATGCTCATTTTTGCACATTGTTGTTCATTTGTTTTCTTTTTTTTTTTTTGTATGTGAATATCTGCGTCATATCTTTTGTGCGCCCACCGGTGACTTCGCCTGAGGGGCGTGTACATATGCGCAGGTTATCTCCCCTGCAAACGCTTAACACGCGTAGCTGTGTACACCTGTGTGTATGCGACTAGGATGTAGTTGGGGCAGCTTCTCCACCGGGACGCCTTCTCTCCATAGCACACAAAAACATTATACACCCCCTACACGCCGCCGCATAGTAACACGTGCGCACAAAATAATAACACAAAGCAAAAATGGAAAATGACATCTTCGAGAAAAGCAAAAATGAGTTAGAGAGAATATACCTAAGCAAACATGTAGTGGTACATCCGATAGTCCTCCTCTCCGTTGTGGACCATTACAACCGTATAGCAAGTAACACAAAAAAGAGAGTACTGGGTACAATCCTGGGAGAACGAATTGACGGGGTTGTACACCTCACAAATAGCTATGCCTTGCCATTTGAAGAGGACATTAAAGATATTAACATTTTCTTTGTGGATGACAATTATAATGAAAATTTATTTAACATGATACGAAAAATTAACACTAGAGAAAAAATCGTTGGATGGTACACCACGGGGTCTAACATTAAACCGAATGACATTTTTATTAATGAAATTTTTTACAAGTACCACCATGCCCCCATCTTCCTCCTGGTAAATGTACACACGGATCAAAGCATTTTTCCTGTGAATGCTTACGTCGCTATTGAGAAGGCCATATCTGATAACAAGTTCAGGAAGACCTTCATCCACATCCCCGTGACGATAGGTAATGTTGGACTGCGGCTCGGTGATGGGTGGCGCCGCCTATACCGTCGCGAATACCACCGCTTACATCGCCGCTCATGTCGCCGCTTACACCGCGTACCCCCCCCCCCCCCCCGCAGGAGCGTTCGAGGCCGAGGACGTTGGAGTGGAGTTTCTGCTGAAAGAACTGAAGAGCGTGTCCACATCGACCCTGGCGACCAAAGTGGGCGACAAGCTCTCCTCGCTAAAAAGCCTCATTTACAAGCTACACGAAATCTCAGCATACCTAAATGACATCCTCAATGGAAACATTGAAATGAATATTAAAATTTTGTACAACCTTCAAAACGTATTTAGTCTCCTGCCAGATACAGAAAACCCGGAACTGTTAGAAGCCTTTATGGTCAAAAATAACGACATCATGTTGAATGTCTTCATTGGTAGCATTACCAGGTCGGTCATTGCTCTACACAATTTAATTAATAACAAAATTGAAAATAAAATAAACGCCGAGAAGAAGAAGCAGCTCGATGTGTCCAAGGACGCAGAGGACGACAAGGAAAAGGACAAAGATATTGACAAAGACAAGGACAAAGCGAAAAAAAAAATGTAGCGGCTGGGTAAGAGAGATATACCGCTCGATCCATGCGTAAACTTCCCATTGAAGGAAAAAAGGGTAATATGTGGAAAAACACAATTGATCACCAAATCGCGTAGCCTTTTGCGATGAAAAAAAAAAAAAAAAGGCGCGTCCGAATGAAGTTGATTGGAATTTTTTTTTTTTTTTTTTTTTTTTTTGCATAACGAGTGTCCAAAATGGAGCAGCGTCTTTTGCATACTACATGAAGCGTGCATCATGCAGCACGCACAAAGAAAGAAAAGAAAAGGGGAAAAAATGTCCACTTACGTGAAGGACACCCGCGCGATGGGCACCCGCGCCGTGTGTGTCTCCATTTTAACTTAACACTCCCAATCAACCCCTTCCTTTCTTTTCCCTCCTTTTTTTAAATTTTACAAAACATTTTATGTCAAAAAAAAAAAAAAAAAAAAAAAAATTAAAAAAATAAAATACAAATAAATCATTAATTCATGTAAACGACAAATGCCATTTACAAAAGTAGGGTGGGCATATCTGCCCCCATGGGATGTTTTTGAAGATGGGTCCAGTGGAGAAAGATGTGACGGTGGCAAGCATAAAAGAGGATGCGCTTTTTTATAAGCACATAAAATCCCCCCTACTCGCCTCATCCCTGTACATCGTTACCCTTCGAAATGGCATTCATAACCTCCACTGATCGCTTGTGCATATCGTCGATCATCTTGTTTAGCTCCATATTATCAAAAAACCCGGGGGTATTCCCGTAGTGATTTTTTATTTCCATTTTTTCGCTCAAGTTGTACTTGCGCCTGTTTCCCACGTTTGCGAATCCTGCATGGGGACATGGCGATGATATGAATGGTGATTTTTTTGCATGGCGATTGGCATAGGCTACATGACGCCATGTCCACAAAGACACGTGTTCCCCTCTGGGGGGTACACATTTATACGGACAACACAAAAAATTTTGTAAAATTGTAAAATTCACCCTCGCCCTCTGGGGGGCTAACTTCGAATGGCACAACACTTACCTGACAGGGGTAGGGCTTCGGACCTGAAGTCGATAACCTTTGGACTTTTGTGCTGCGGTATCACCGCTCGTTCGTCATCTAACAAGGGGGGGGGGGACGAAGTGGGCGCGCATCGATTAAATAATGCACCGGGTTGAGTAACTTCATGGGGTCGCACTTGGAACTCAAGCGCGAGCAACAATTCACACCCCGCGAAAGAACACAAAAGGGATATCCTTACCTGGGTAGAGGAACTTGTTGGGTGGTCTAATCAAATCATCCTGTGTATTTTCTACAAAGGAGGAAAAAGAGAAGGGTTAATAAAAAAGGTGGATGGTGCAAAGTAGGTAAAGCTTCCTGCGCGATGGAGTGCTCCTAATGTGCTTGTTTTTTTTTTTTTTTTTTTTTTTTTTTTTTCCTTGTCCATCCTTACTGTTCTTCTTATTCGATTGTTTTATCTTGTTGTGCAATTTGATGACATTGGGCTTCTCTATAATCTCTGCGTTGTTAAAAGTGGGTTGGAAAAAAAATGAAAAAAAAGTGAAAAAAAAAATGTAGCGGTAGTAATCGTGACAACTATAGTGATCAACGGGGGAGTGGATACAGGCGAAGCCAAGTGGCAGCAACAATGATATCCATTCGCCCGGCACGCATCGACCGCTTACCATTCACGTGGATTCGCTTGATCGTCCTGAACCTCCGCTTAACTTTGGATCGTAGTCCCTTGGCCATGTTTGTGCCTCCCGCTAGACTTAAAGGAGAAGCGGCCTACGGTCAAAGGATAAGCCTCAACGTAGCTAACAGCAAGAATCCCTCCAGTTGGAGAATTTTTCTTGGGACAGCGCTATATTATATATAGTGTTTTTAGGGGCCGTCGAAAGCGCGTATGTTTTTTAGTGGCCGAGATGCCAAATGGGAAGAAGCAACGGGATGCTCCCAGAAAGTTGCGCGGAGAAATTAAACTCAAAATTAAAGATAAGAAATGCGAAATGGGAAATAAAAAAAAAGGTAAGAAAAAAAAAATATAAGCAAAAAAAAAAAAGTGAGCAAAAACGTGGTAAAAGTGAAAAATGCGAACCCGCTCAACCGTGCGTGCTTAAACGCAGCTGCGAATTTGTTCCCAACTCAGCGGGTCGCTTTTTGCCGCACCGATGCGCCAGCAAAAAATATAGGCATAAAATACTGCCAAAAAATATAGGCATAAAATACTGCCAAAAAATATAGGCATAAAATATAGGCAGCATATATAGCTAAAAAAAAACGCTTGAACGGATTGCGCGCTAAAGTGCATGTACGTCCCCCTTTTTATCCGCTCGCCTACCACACCCACTTCTTCCTTCGCACGTGGAGGTCCTTGGGAGCCCTGTAGTAATGGTTGCTGTACGTGCCAAAGTCGAAGGTGACGTTGGGCACGAGCATTCGGATGTGCGTCTCCAAGCGCTCAAATGGTACCTGTAGCCTTTTCACACTTTTGAGCATTTTAAACAGCTCAAAAATTTCAATATTAGCAAAATTGCTCCTATGGATAATTTCGACAATTCTGGAAATCATCTTTTCGTTCTTATAAGATAATTTTGCACACGAATTTAAATATTTTATGGCATCCTCAGTGGACAAATAATTTGAGTTGTTGTCAAGTCTTTCACACAAAATATTATCCACCGCAGAAAATACCTTGCCGTTCAGGTAATAAATTTTGCTATACGCATGAATGATATTGATCAGATCACTTCCTTCCAGCGAGTTGATTTTCTTTTCACGAAGGAAAAAATCCCCAATGATGTCATACACGTCCCGTTCGAAATATAAATTTTTACTATAACTTAGGAGATAATTCATTAAATCGATTGGAGTACAGTTGGCAAAAAAATTCCTGTAAAATTTCACCTGCACATTAAATCTTTCCATGTGTATTTTGGACAACAGGATCCTCACATTGCAGTGTACCTTAGTTAACGATATTAAGCACTGTGATAATTCCGAACAGTCCATATGTTTGTAAACGTACTGCAGGAGGAGCAAAATTTCGTTGTACAGCTCGTCTATGTACATGTTAAATTTGCTATATGCGTAGAGAACATCCGTCACGTTTTTCGAAGCGTCGCTGATCAGTTGAGGGTTTTCCTTCTGTTCCTCCTCTGACCCTGCACACGCTGCTCGGGAAAAGCTTTCCCCACGACTGTAGCTGCCAAATTCGTGCCACCGCCGCAGATACTCATTATACCCCTTTATTCTCCTCAATGTAGGGGGATATAAATGCAGGAATAATTTCTCATGGTACGTCTTAATCTTGGCATATGAGTACAGAATATTTTTTATTTGCTTAAAGGGGGCAGTTGTGGCGATATTTTCTCCTACTAAATAGTTCCCCACTTTTTGTAGCAACTTTGTTAAATTTTTATTAACAGGTTGGTAGGATTTATTTGTTTGATTCACTTTCCCACTTAGTGATTTCTCCTTGGAGAGTAAAAAATGAGGAGACGCCTCAATAATTTCGAAAAGCTCTTCATGAGAAAAGGAGCTGTAATAATTGCCAATTATTTGAATGATTTCCTCCACAGGAATGTCTTCCAAGTGGATTAAATTTTCTCTGTATAAAAAGGCAAAGCTGTAGAAGGTGTTACTTATGGCTAACGTTGTACATGTCCCTAATTTTATGTGTTCCTTCAGGTTAGTCACCAGGACGTGCAATAATTCTCCATCCTTATAATGACAATTAACCATTATGCGGAGAATAATAGAGAGCAATTCGCTGTCCTTTACTTTTACTATCTCGGAGGATAACTTCCTCACAAATTCGTGAATACACATGAGCTTATTCATAGTGTGTAGGAGAAGAAATACCATTTTTAAATTCTTTTCAATCTTAATGATCTCATTCATTTGTTCAATTAAGTCCTTTGCTGTCTCCTCGGAGATGTCCCTTTTCTCTCCGATCAGTCCATATAACGTTTTTAAAAATTGGTATGATGTGCTTTCTTTAGTGGTACGTTCGGCGCACGAGTTCGTGGAACCTACCCCATCTTTGCATTCATCACTCTGGGTGACTCCCTCTTGGTTGGACACAAATGGGTTAACCCCTTCCACACCTTCCTCGCCCCTATCAGGGCACATTTCCTCTCCGTTTTGATGACCCTCAGAAAACATATCGCCTATGTAATCGGTCCTTCTTGGCCCTTCTACGGCATTCCCATTTAGTGCATCCCTATGGAGGTGACTCCCTCTTCCATGTGCAGCTATTTTGAACTTCCTCAACTTTTTATTTCCCCTACCAAATGTGGTAGCATCACTTTTTGGACAGACTTGAGGAAACTCTCCATCGTTCAATGATGGGTGATCTTTCCATTCTTTTGTCCCGATCTCATCTTGCGACAACTGAAAGGACGTTTCATAAGTATTATTTTGAATTTTTTCTTTTCCTGGCTCATGGGCCCACATTTCGGCGCCTTCCTCGTTCCACCTATCACCCCTGCAACTCGCATTTTCTGCTAACGGAATGCCATTGCTATTACTTAACGGGGGGCATTTGCCCTTGCCCCTAACGCTTCGAACATACTTCACGTGGATAGAGCGAAGCGTTCGCGATTTCACAAGGAGGTTTGAGAACATAATTCCGCTGCTGTACCTTCGTTATGCTTATATATTCTTTTTTTTTTTTTTGCTGTCCCTTCAGCAGTGACATGACCATTCAAACAGAAAAAAAATGTACCACCTGGTCAACTGATCGCAAGCACGTTAAGGTTATCACATCAAACTGTTTGTTCTTCGCGCTAACGTTGTAGATGTAGAGTCAGCGCAAAAGTTTCTTTCCAAAAATGGAGACGCAAAAAGGGCGTTAAAAAAAAAAAAAAAAAAATAGTCAATCTGCACAAACATGCTCAGGTGTGTGCCAAGCCAGATAAAAACCATATGACGAAAAATTCTACTTTACAGGTTTTTCACTTTTTTCATTCACAATGTTGAAATTATCTTTCATTTTATTAACAATCGGGTTGAATATGTAGTACCCGCTGCAAACCCCGATGATGGTTGCCACACATATACTTTTAAAGTCCGTTCTGCGCTTCATTTTTTTATAAGCTTGCCTCTAAGGTGTGTCTCAGCATGTAGATGCCGTGCTGGGCTGTTCGCAGTAGTACAGTACTGTCGTTAGTGTTGTATATAATGGGTCAAATATAGCGGTTCGCCTCCTTTTTTATTTTTCTTTTTTTGTAAATTTTCCCAAGTGCTGTGTACAATGTTATGGGTTAGAAGTTACACATAATCGAATTAGCCGGGTGAAAGAAAAAAAAGGGCAACTATTATACACGGTAAGCGTATGCGCATATGTATGCGGTTCCATGCATGTGCATTCCCCCCAATGCAGTAACGTAGCGGTGGAGAAGCTTCCCTCTAGGAGCAGCACGAGAATCTATTTCACCTTCTCCTTTTTTGTGTTTATATGGAGCGGATAGCGCAACGAGTAATGAAGCTTCCGTGCCTTTTTCCTAATCAAGCAAAATTTACGCCCCCCTCTTTTTACACCCCTTTCTGTGACAAGTGAAAAACCATTGCAGAGTGTCCACTCAACTATGAGATGTGTAGATAGGCATACTTTATGCGCTTAAACTGCTTAGGCCTCACTGCATACGTATATTTCGCAAAAATGTGGTGCTACACAGAATGGACCCCACGAAAATCCGCTTTACAGAGGCGATCTGAATAGCAAATTTCCCCAATTGGTAAATCTTCTATGTGTTTTATGGGTTATGTAGTGGGTTGGTCTTTGCCACATTAGCAAGAGCGCACCCCCCCCAGAAAAAAAGAAAAACACAGTAATTTTGAATATCCGCCTCATGTAGATAATGTTGAAAAAATGAAATAGTCACAAAATTAAAAAAAAAAAAATGTCGTCCTCCTTTTTTGTTTAACCCTTCTACCTCGTTACTTCTTATCCCTGCGCGTGAATTGGGCAAATAAAATTTTGGGTTGGTTACAAGCAGAGGAAAAATAAAAATGAGGCTCCGCGCGAGGAGAGAAAAAGGGCCTGCCTGCGACATGCCGCAAGTACGTATGCGTATAAATATATATACATCCATCGAGGCATACGCGCTGGTGCAATGCTACGGGCTGCTAAAATGCGACTAAACATGGGTGGGATCGTCACGTCCCGTGTCCGTATGTTCTGGAAAAACACGAATACCGGAGCCATCGTTTTACCACGGCGCATGGCTCATTTATGCCCCTCTCTTTCCTTTTCTTCCCTGTGGCGCCCAGCGCTAATATTAAGTATAAAAAAAAAAATGGTTTCGCCTGAACAGTTCATAAAAAAAAGTGAACATTTTAACCTGCCGTTCATGCGAATTTAAAAAAAAAAAAATTTTCATCTAGCTATTTTAGCAAAAAGTACCACATAATTCTTCCTCCATTGGGTCATTCCTACATCGCGCCCGTTGTTAACGAGCATATTCACCAAATATAACATTTTAAAACATATTTAACCCTAACGCGTGAAGCTGCAGATTGTTCGTTGCGCTCATTCAATTGTAACCATTTGGTACATGTGACATACAGAATTATAACACCTCTCCAACACTACCATTAGCTTCCCATTTTTTTTTCACGTCCTCTCCGTTCAACATGGCTAGCAACGCAAGTTTATTAACCGTCAAGGGCGAAGAGGACTATGGCAACCTGAACGCCTTTTTCGCCGAACACTCGTACTACCAAAATCACATGCTAAGTGCCATGGATTTGAAGATCTTTAATCAGATAAAATGCGTGGTAAATAAAGATAAGTACCCCCATTTGTATCGCTGGTATAAGCATATCGGCTCCTTAGAAAGTTATGTCACAGATCAGTTTAAGGATCCAAGCGAAAAGGGAAAAAAAGTGGGAGGCAGCAACGCGGCAGATAAAAAAAATATCCCAGCAAATGATGATGTTGATAACGATATTGACCTATTCGGGGACAGCAACAATGATGACCAGAGCATTCTCCTAGAGAAAAAAAAACAGAAAGAAGAAGAGTTAAAAAAGAAAAAGCAAAAGGAAAAGGAGAAAAATAGGTCCATTTTAATTATTGAAATAAAACCCAAATCAATTGACACAGATATTGCTAAAATCCCCAAACTTGTTAAGCAAAAAATTGTTGATGAAAATATTAAATGGGGTGAGGAAGTAAAAAAATTACCCGTAGCATTTGGCCTGTACAAACTTCATATGTCTTGTATTATATATGACGATTTTGTTAATACGAATGACTTGATGGAGAAAATTGAAAACATTGACTTGGATAATGAGGAGGACAAGAAAAAGAGGAAGTTAATTCTCGGCCTGGATGGAGAGGACAACGAAGGCAACAGTGATGAGGACGACGACGATGGGGCCAACGAGGACGAGATGAATTATGAAGAAGTGGAGGACGACCTGGACTTCCTGGTGCAGTCGGCAGAGATTATTAGCTTCAACAAGTTGTGAGCGCCGCACGTGCGAATGAGCCAAGAAGTGTGCGCATGCGTACATATATATGTGTGTATATATGTGTGTATATATGTGTGTATATATGTGTGTATATATGTGTATATATATGTATATATATACAAGTGTGCACCTGTTGCGACTGGCCAGTGGTTGTTCTCGCCCGCCAAAGTAGGGAAACAGACAAAGCGCACATGCATGACGAAGCCTTATATATATTACACTGTTTTTGCGTACCCTTTCACTGAAGCGAAAAATGTATGTCTTCCCAAAAACGTGATTTTTTTTTTCTTTTTTTTTTTTTTTGCACGAAAAATAATTGTATGTTATAACTTCTTCCTTGCAAGCGTCACTCCA
This sequence comes from Plasmodium fragile, assembly GCF_000956335.1. Lineage (NCBI taxonomy): Eukaryota > Apicomplexa > Aconoidasida > Haemosporida > Plasmodiidae > Plasmodium > Plasmodium fragile. The sequence goes on along the minus strand of NW_012192595.1, from coordinate 400,581 downwards.
CACTTGTAAAGTGCGGATTTGTTAAAGCGGTAAATGGGTTTGATCAAGTCGCTTCGTTGGAACAGTCTGCGGAGGAAAGACGCCACTCGTGGAAGCTGCACGCTGCTGTGTTCATGTAGCTATGTAATAGCGCCTCCACGCGGGGCTCATGCACAACCGCAGTTTGATTAAAGGTAATGAATTGGCAGAATTGAAATGAATATACATGTGAACACCGTGCTATGGGTTGCCTCAAGTGTTGGCAGCTGTGGTTTTACCCCATTTTGAAACAAACGAAAAGTAAGCGCGAAATGAACGTATTAAGCGGAATGTGAACTAAACAGAGTGGGGTGCACGCCAATGCGAGTCGTTCTTTTTCTACACACATGTTTTTCCACTCGCAATATGCAAGCGTGGTGAGAAATGAAGGGTAAAAGTAATGCCGGGATAGAAACAATCTGTGGCTATGAAAAAAAACAAATAAATGTATACTATATGAGGGGAAAAAAAAGCTAACATTGCTACAACTCCGCTGTAAGAATACAAGGAAACGGAGAAAAAGGGGAAAACACTCCTACTTGTAACTGACGACAAAGTCATCCTCCTTTATGTGAAGAATGATTGAGTCGTTGGGTTGAATCTTAATATTGTATACACCATCAATGTAGACGATTGTGTTGCTGGTGCAGGTCCGTATATTGACATATTGGCAATCGTACACATGATCAGTAGAGTCATACACACTATTTTCCACGGGCTCTTTAACGATACACTTCATATGTTTACTACTGGGATGAAAACAAATGGAATTATTTATGTACTCTGAAAAAGCATCGTAGTTTATGGGCTGGATATTTTCCTTCACTACATCATTTTGTATACGTACAAATTCGTCGATAATATTTTTCATTTTTTTTTTATCAATTTTATTAACATTGTATGCCCAGGCAGTAGACCCAGTTCCACTTGTAATTAACAGAGCTGTACTTTTTAGCTTTTTTACAATTTTATTATCTATATTTATATATGTACAAATATTATTTTTAACAGCTTCATATATGTACACTTCATTAATACTTCTGTATGTTTTTCCTTCTTCTTCGTTGGACCTTTTGATGTACACAGTGATGTACTTTCTGTGTAGCTTACGATGCTTGTTCGTTTCGAAGAAGCACTTGAGCGTATTCCTGGCGTACTCCTCTGCGCTGATGGTGAGACTATCCAGGCGCTCGCTCTGCGTGGAGAGGAGGGAAGTGAACGGATTGCTGGAAGGTTGGGTGTGGGGCGATTCTCCAGCATCACCCTCTTCACTGCTTTTCCGCATCCCGACCGAGTGGACCATCTTGTCAGACGCACCATTATGCTCATTCACATCCACACCATCATAACACAAACTATTATTCTGTGTGATTCGCTCCATCGTGTTCAAATGTGTCAAATTCGATTCTTCCATTTGCTGCTTATTACTCCTCATTTTCTTCCCCTTCTCTTCCCTATCCTTGAGGGTCCTGATAAAATTGGACACATCCGTGAAAATAAAATTTTTTTTTTTTTTTTTCTTGTAGTAAATTTCCTCGAATTCTTCAAATGATTCATACGTGTAGTTTACTTCATTTTCAGATTCTACATGGCAATATTCCAGGCAGAGTTTCCCTTCCGATCCCCTGGGGTCGCTATTAATTCCAACCAGCTCGATGTGCTTCTTCTTCCCTCCAGAGTTGTCGTCCACGATGTATTTGTTAGCGATTATATGCGCCGACTCGAGGTATGTTCCGTCTCCGCCTGGAAGGGGGAGAAATGGTTAGTGAAACATGGACAGGGAAAGCACATTCGGAATGCACATGCGATGTGTGTGTGCAGGCACCACGCTGAGCAGATTAACACACCCCCGGAGGAGGAGAAACCAAAAAACCCTACCCACGCTGAAAATCGCATCCGGAGAAAAAATACTGGAGCTGCTGATACAAATATTTTCAATGTTCCGCTTATACGCCTTAAGAATGGAAACGTGTGATCTGTACTTTGTCCTCAAAAGGTTAATGATGTTATTCACTATAAGAGTATGCGTGAAGTGAGAAATATAAACAGAAAAAAAATTGCGCAAAATATAATCGTCCTTATATCCTTGCTTCCTCAGATTATCATACTTGGTGTATTTTTCAATTAATAAAATTCTGTCGTATTTTCTTAAAAGGACTTCACCTGAGAGGTCGCCACATGTGCTGTGCGGCGTATGGCTGGAGGCAGGCTCCCCCAGACAGTTGGGCGACACGGGTTCCGTTTCGTCAGAACGGTTAACATAGGAAAAGGGACTAACATGGTTAATGCCGTTGCTTCCGTCGCTGGCGTCGCCACCGCCCCCCGCGGAGTATCCACTTAGGGAGAATTTTTTACAACTCATGTGTGGAGTGGTCATCATCTTCCCCCACTTTACAAAGCAGATGTTATTCGTTGTGCAAACCTTTCCAGCGCTTATGTGTTTGAAGATGTATGACATGGCACAATTGTTTGTCGTTTCATTTCACTCCTCTGTAAGAGAGCGGCCTCTGCGATCACATTGCCGACGCCAGCAGTTTCATTTGCATGACGGTGTAAAAGCAAATGTGTGTACACATGTATATACGTATATATATATATATATATATATATATATATATATATATATATATGTGTGTGTGTGCGTTGTGACGGCGCCCTCCTGATGGAATGTGCTGATTGACTCACTCCGATCAACAGGTCAGTTAAAGCCTCTCCCTACCTCGGGGGAGTTGGTGACCTCTTTGGCAGGTGTTCAGGGGGAATGGTTATATCTACGTGCTAAGATGAGGATATTAGTATTTTATTCCCTTTCGCTTCCTTATTTGTACATTCTGCAAAAAAGGAGACTTGTTTAACTAGCGGCTTATTGTCCTTGTTTTACTCCCTTTGCCACGGCCTGCATTTCATTTTTGCGCTCGCCAAATGCCTGGTTGGTCACCTTGCAGGATCGCTAAATTTGTGCTCATTACACTTGAGGGTCCTTCACACAGCCTCGTCGACATAATTATTGCCAATAAATATATGTGTACCTTTTCTATATCGTCTAGGGTTCATTTTTTTTTTTTTTTTTTTTTTTTAACATGTGTCATACATCTGTTGGGTCAATCATATCAGCGCACTGGCTAAACAATATGCCCTGTGTTGCCCTCCTTTTTTTTTTTT
>NW_012192595.1:391889-395270 GCF_000956335.1 Plasmodium fragile | reverse complement strand
TTTTTTTTTTTTTTTTTTTTTCCTGACTTTGTTTGATTCAGCTGTTGGGTGTATGATAACAGCGCACCGGCTAAAAAATATGCCCTGTGTTGCCCTCCTTTTTTTTTTTTTGCGGAGGGGGCGAAATGTTTTTGCCCTTGAGTTGGTAAAGTCACGCTCGCAGGGGGGTTCTCCCCCCCCAGTGGTTAACAGAACGGACAGTTAACTTTGCGTATATACCTATTTATATACATGTGTATGTATATTTTTTTTTTTTTTAAATTTCCCTCCCTACTTGGCACAAAAATGGGGTGTAGTAAATTTGCCTTTTCCGAATGTGCATGCTCTGCCTAGGGAGCGTGCCAATTGTTTTTGCCCCTCCGCAAGACCATTTCGATACGCAAAAGTATGCACATATTGTTTTACACCCTTTGCTTTTTTTCTCTTCCTCCGATAGGGCTTTTCCAGCAGGGCTTATTACACCCCCCCTTGTAGGTGCAGGTGGAGGTGGAGGTGAAGGAGTACACATTTGGCAACTCCTTCTGCAGAGCCCCTGTCGTTTGTAGGGGGGAACACATGTATCTACGTGTGACCCATCCCTTTCGCCCTTCCCATTTCACTATACAAATTAATGTTCTCTTTTTTTTTTTTTTCGAATATGCCCATCATATATCGGTATGCTTGCAAGGGCAAATTGTGTGCACGTTGGACGGCATCACCATCATGGGGTGGTTGCGCAAGTTACACAAATGAACAGAAAAAAAAAAAAAAAAAAAAAAAAAAAAAAAAAAAAACACTCACACGAAATGATGAAATGTATTGCGAGGTGGAAGGAAGACGGAGAGGCGAATAAACAGTTCGGGTGGGATCCCCCTTCCGGAATTGAGCAGACCTCACAAAAACGAACTGAGGCGCACACCAAACTTTTATTTCTTGCGCAGTATCGCCAGCAGCGATGAAGGCAAATTAACCTTCACAATTTTGTCTTCGTGCTTGAACACTGTGATTTGCAAACCGGGCTCCAGGTACTCCTCCGATATGCCAAAAATGTTCATGGGTATTTCTATATCTTCATAATTTTCATCCAAGCAGACTACTATGTTTTTTTGCTTGTCTGTATACTGTACCTGCACGTTTGTTTTGATCGGTTCAATTTTTTCCACCTTCGCCTGGCATGCGAATTTGACTGAGGAACTCTTTAACGTGCTCAGGTCGATGAAGGAGATCTGCGCGGGGGGGAAGGAAACGAGATAACGGAGTAAAGGAAAATGGAGCTAAGCGAACACCAAGAGAGGGAAATACTTTCCGTGGCACACAATGCACGGTGGGTGCGGGAGATACACACACAAGGAAAGATCCCCCAATTGGTTAAGCCCGTTGCATGGACGGCCAAAACATCCGTCCGCACAGCTACATATGCGTGTGCTTATCATTTATGGGGGTACACATGTGTGCATGTGAATTGTGGGCACTTCACAATGTTGTTGCTCTGGCCCACCCCTATAAGCTTTACCATGTTCGTCGTGGCCAGTCGGCCCTGCTTGACCTGCCTCTGTTCAGTCACCTCGCAATATTTGTCATTGTGGAGAAATATGTGCCCACTCCTCAATTCGTTCGCTAGCACCGATACGTATCTTTTGGTTTGTAAAAAAGTCTTGCCATGTAGCATGCAAACCCTGCGTAGCAGGTGGCTGCTGAGTTTGTTGGCCTGCATGGCGCGCCTAAAAATGGGGCACACGTGGGTGTGATAAATTATCCTGCCGTTTGTAGGACTTTCCCCACGTCAGCGTAGTTTGGCAGAGCGGTTAATGTAAATGTTAGCTGGCTCCAGTGGCACCCTGCAGTTTTATCTTTATCGTTATCCTAAATGAGGGGCACCTTACCAAATGGGGACTTAACAAAGGGGGCGTAATTTTCACCTGAACAGTTCATAACAATTCTGTGATAACTCCAATAGGGTCTTTATGAGAAGAAGTGTTTTCTCCTCGACGGATAATTCGCTCGTACGTTATGCACAGAAAAAAAAAAAACAAAAAAGCGATGCGGGACGAGCCAACCTGGTAAACGATTAGGTAAGTGCTAGGCTGTTTTATTTTTGTTGTTTTAATTTTTTCCGCCGGTGTATGTATCACCGATTAGCCTACTTTCCAGGATTACTTCTGCAAAAGGGATGGTCCAACTCTCCGCTGCTATACATGCATGTGCGTTGGGCCCGACAAATTGCGCAACAACGCCACCATTTCGTTCGACCACCAGTATATAGGGTACATTTATGTGTAATGAAAGGAGACTCCCATGTGGAGGTCTTCCAACTGGTCATATGTCCCGTTAAACACTAAAAAGCATATTCAAATGAGAAAATTAAAAAAATAACAGCGTAATGTTTTACAAGTATAGGCAACTGCTTGGTGTGGCCCGTCAGACTACCGCCGACGAGGTGCCCTGATCTTGACGTAAGCGGAAAAATTGCACAAATGTGTGAAAAAAAAAAAAAAAAAAAAAAAAAAAAAAAATACAAAATGGCTAGCTGTAGAGGGAAGACAAAAAAACGTAAATGTTCCAGAACGAGTGAATAAGCATTGTGACGAGAATGTTGTCAGTGTATATATAAATGTAGGACCATAAAAAGGACAGGAAAAACAAAGGAAGTAAGTTAAAAATGTTCAAATGGTGAATTGCAAAACACAGGGAAGAAAACGTAACGGCGTAATGTATATGCATGAACAAATTCAAACTCTTCAGCACAAAAAAACGATAAATAAATTCCTCAAAAAAAGGCGCACTAAAACAGGGACTAATAATGCACAACAGAGTTGAAACGAATTCTCTTCCGCTAACAATGTCGTCTATGCTGTTGTCCACGTACACCTCGTCTTCCGCCTCTCCCATGAAACGATTTATTATAAAATTGTTTAGCACATCCACAATGTTGAATACGAAGTGGGAAAAGACGTACCCGTAGATCACCTCAAACCACCAACTGTTCTTGTAGCGCAAATTCAAATTGCTTTCATTGTTTAAGAAGTACGGGTAAAGCAACTGCTTAAACACGACGATGCTGCACGCAACCCATATGAAGTGCCCAGTCAGAATCTGTGGGAGACAGCGGCAAAAGTATATATATGTGTGTGCAGCGCGAAGCGGCACATGTGTATCGGTGTACACGCGGCAGTGCCCAGCTGGGTGTTTCTTAAAAGCTGCAACTCCTCGTTGCCCATGTCGCATGACCAGACGGCGGCAGACTATGCTTTACTCTATCCGCGCCTCCACACGATGAGCATCCTAACCTGTAGCGACTTCACCACGTTATCTGAGAGTGGGCGACGAAACAGTTTCCAGAGCGTCAAGATACGCTCCGTGTATATGGACACGTAGCCTGCGGGAGGGGCGAAAAAAATGAGC
>NW_012192595.1:381107-389964 GCF_000956335.1 Plasmodium fragile | reverse complement strand
AAAAAAAAAAAAAAAAAAAAAAAAAAAAAAAAAAAAAAACAAAATGGCTAGCTGTAGAGGGAAGACAAAAAAACGTAAATGTTCCAGAACGAGTGAATAAGCATTGTGACGAGAATGTTGTCAGTGTATATATAAATGTAGGACCATAAAAAGGACAGGAAAAACAAAGGAAGTAAGTTAAAAATGTTCAAATGGTGAATTGCAAAACACAGGGAAGAAAACGTAACGGCGTAATGTATATGCATGAACAAATTCAAACTCTTCAGCACAAAAAAACGATAAATAAATTCCTCAAAAAAAGGCGCACTAAAACAGGGACTAATAATGCACAACAGAGTTGAAACGAATTCTCTTCCGCTAACAATGTCGTCTATGCTGTTGTCCACGTACACCTCGTCTTCCGCCTCTCCCATGAAACGATTTATTATAAAATTGTTTAGCACATCCACAATGTTGAATACGAAGTGGGAAAAGACGTACCCGTAGATCACCTCAAACCACCAACTGTTCTTGTAGCGCAAATTCAAATTGCTTTCATTGTTTAAGAAGTACGGGTAAAGCAACTGCTTAAACACGACGATGCTGCACGCAACCCATATGAAGTGCCCAGTCAGAATCTGTGGGAGACAGCGGCAAAAGTATATATATGTGTGTGCAGCGCGAAGCGGCACATGTGTATCGGTGTACACGCGGCAGTGCCCAGCTGGGTGTTTCTTAAAAGCTGCAACTCCTCGTTGCCCATGTCGCATGACCAGACGGCGGCAGACTATGCTTTACTCTATCCGCGCCTCCACACGATGAGCATCCTAACCTGTAGCGACTTCACCACGTTATCTGAGAGTGGGCGACGAAACAGTTTCCAGAGCGTCAAGATACGCTCCGTGTATATGGACACGTAGCCTGCGGGAGGGGCGAAAAAAATGAGCAAGGAAAAGAAAAAAAAAAAAAAAAAAAAAAAGGGAGCAATCAGCAGGGGCGCACTCAGAGATGTGAGCCTTGGGTCAACCGTGCAGTATGCAGTGTTGATCAGTTCGCAAAAACTTCTCACTGGTTGTGCACATGTCACGTCACATCACGTCGCGTAACTCACCCGACAACACGTAGGAAGCAATCAAGAGGAAACAAACGGAGAGAATATTTTTCCTCTTATGGTCCTGCAGCTTGATAGTGAACCGGTTCAACTGTAGCCTCTCCTTGAAGCTGTGAAAGTGGTCCTTGAAGCGTTTGAAAAAAAATATGGACAATAAGAAAAAGAGCGTGTTGTTAAAGTCCAGGCTCATCAAAATGTTGGAATGGTTTGGAATTAACTGATAGGGGAATAGAATGAGGAAGTGACGAGATAGCATATAAAAGTGGAGAAGAAAAAAAGAGACAGAAATGGCTAGCTGGCTAGCTAACGGAGTTGACAATAAATTATCCTGAATGGAGATTAGACCACTTTTTACTAATTCGAATGTCTTCTTCAATTGCCTACAATTCCGATGGTAAAATTCGCGTAGGTTATTCTTTGCTCCATTCTGTTGTGCATCAATGGACGTTTTTCCCTCCCCATGGTCTGATGCATGGGCTCGGAATTTTTTAAGTTTAAAAAGTTGCCTCCTCACTGGAAATGCACCTGACTTAACTTCGTTCCTGTTCGCTACTCTTCCCCATTGGTATGTTACTATTATGTTTTTTTTTACGTTGAAGCACCCAACGTACAACTGCAGAATTAGGCCAATACAAAAAAAAAGAAGCATCATCTTTCGCCTGTTAGCATTTTCGTTGCGTGTGTGTCTCTTCCATTGGTCTCTTCATTTTGAGCTGCACCCGATAGTTCGAATGCCTTCGTTAGCGTGTCCTTCGTTTAGGGTTCCTTCCTTTATATCCACTAATTTTGTTACTCCTTGGACCGGCTCACGCCCTCCTGGCTCTCCCCGAACGAGAACAGAAAAGTAGCTACCCCTTTACGATAACGATCTAGTGAGTGGCTTTTTTTTTCTCTCAACTCTTCTCTACCAGAAAAGGGTGTAACTGGCGCGATGGTGAAATTTAGGAAAAGGGGTTTCGCTCCTCTCGCCTGAACATTGCAGGTGAATTGGAAACAGAGTGCGAGCGTGAAATACGCCGTATGAACACCATTAGTGCAGGTCCAGAGTTCTCCAACTTGGTGAACAAGTGGGCATATGAAAAAACGCACTCTCTAAAGTCATGCACATTGCTTCACACGGAGCGGCGGAGAGACGTAATCTGCCACGCCACGGCACTGGGATGTACGCGCAAAAACACAGAGTTGTGAGAAAAAAAAAAAAAAAAAAAAAAAAAAATCCGACCAAAAAATTTGCCCCAGTTTTTGACACTTCAACCGGTTAGAAACACGCAGTGGAGAAGCACCTGCCTGATTTTTTTTTTTTTTTTGGAGGCTCTCCCATCAGTTAACCCTATCGTGATTGCAAATTTAGGATGCGAGGTGGGGACCACAAGATGAAAAAGAACTCACTTGATAATGTAGCAGTATAGCCGCTCCCCCTAAAACCTGACAACAGCCCGCGCGGCATTCGACATAACTTCGCACGACAGAGAATACCTGTCCACGGACTTTCCCCACCCATACAGAGTGTGTGTAAACTTCGCCGCTGCCCCCCACACCGGAATGGATCAGCACACCGTCTTGAAGGAGATAAAACAAAGCAAGAACAACTGTGAGGCCTTCTTTGAGCGGCACTTTAGGGGGTTCCTACCACGTGCGAGAGGGGTCGAATATGAGGAGGGGTTCACAACAAAAGAATCGGAGGAATTACAAAAAAGAGTCGACTCTTTGTGGGAAGCAGTAAAAGCAGAGAAGGAGTACATAAATGGGGAGATAAACGCCGAGGCAGAAAAGTATAGAGGGATGGCGATGGAAACGAAGACACATGTGGAAGCTATGCAGGTTGAAATGGGGGAACTATTCAGTAACATTAACGTGGCAGATCGGAAGGAGACTGCTGGGGAGAGGGACCTGGATGGAGGTGTACAAACAGGGGAGGGAAATAATTGGAAAAGTGGTACCTCCTTCAGTAGCGATAGTGATAGCAGTGGGGATGCAGAGGTGGGCCGACAGTGTGGGGAAGGCCCCCATTACGAAACACACGAACTGGAAACTGTCCTGAGGAAAAGTATCGACGCGAAGAGCAGACTGGAGAATATCAAAAGAGGTTTGCTCTTTTTAAAGGCATTTCCATCCTTAAAAAAAAACATGAATGAATTATTTTTAATTGTAAAAAATGTACAGCTAGATATAAATGAAAAAATAAACAAGGCAATTATGTTACACTCAAATATGCTCTACATAAATGAGCATGAAGAAATTATTTCTTATTTTAAAATATATTTATCCTCCATTGATGTGTGTATATATAGTGCAGAATTTTTTGAAGATTTTTTTGCCCTGCTAAACAGCATCCTGTCATTTTTTATAACCGATAGTGCTTCCCAGGTTGACTTAAACAGAATAATACATATATATGTACAGACGTTCAGTACTTACTTAAAGTTTATTCACATGTACATATACTCTGAGGGGTACGTGATTGAGGAAATTACAAAAAGGATTGTTCATTTTATGGTGGCAAATTTTAGGAAGACTTTTTTCAAATTCACACAATCTGAGTCAGGGACGGCTGTACACAACGCGGTGATAAACTACTATGAGTACTTCACGACGTTCATTGAGGAGCACGAGGAGGCCATGCGGCGTCTCGTTCAGCAGATTTGTGCGGAAGTTGCAGAGGATAGCGGCGAAGGTGGAGAACGCGGCCAGGTTGACCACCACGAGGACGACTTCCTCCTTCGGCTCTACAAGGAGGCCATCCAGGTGGTAGGTCATCTCGTGGGCGAGCAGACAAAACAGCTACGCGACGACAAGTCAGGTGCGAGCAAATGGAAAGGGACAGCAACGCACAAAATTATGGACGCACTTAGCGTTAGCATAAACATACTCTCCAACTCTCCCTTCCTCATCGGAAAGAAGAAAATGTTAAGTAGAATAATAAACGAAGCCATTTTTATGAGCGATGATGTTATGGCAGAGCATATAGTAAACCTGAGTGACGCATCCCATTTCGATATGCATTGCTTTGAAGAGATCAACACAAAAGTGAGCACCTTTGACCGAAATGATATAATGGCGGAAAATAAGCTGCACAATTTTTTTACTGAATTGGAAGAGGACATCACCAAAATAATTGAAAAAAAAAAAAAAGAAATGAATTCAAAAGAGATATTCAATTCTCCATTTTTTAAATTCATTCCATTTTTTTCATTCACTTTTAATCACGACACAGAATTTCTTTTGCTTTTCATTAATGTGTATAATTTTGTGTATGAAATTATTTACAACATGAAGGATCAAATACGAAGAAAGGAGGAAAATGAAAAAAAAAAAAAAAAAAGTTGGACAGGCATCGATCAGGATGATCATGACTCTCGCTATGTGTGCATGAGACAGGATTTCGACTCTTCCAATCAAGTCATTCAATATGTGAAAAGTGCTATGACCACTTTTATTCAAATCCTTAATACATTTGTTAATATAACTAAATTGTATGAGTCTTTTGGGAAATTCCTTTTCGAAAGAACTTATGGCCATTTTACCAGCAAAAGTTTGCTGAACGCCATTTCCAAAAGTTACCTGAACAGACAGGCGAAGTACCCTAAGGGGGTCGACCTCAACATTGGCCACGTGCACGATTATTTCGAAAAGGGGGACTTTCCCAGGAGGGTTCCCTCCAAATATGTCCCCACCGGAGAGTTTTCTGCGGGGGAGGAGCGGCGTGCGAAGCGTCCAGCGGAGCAGCACGTAACATCGCAAAGGGGGGAAACTTCCTCCCCGGAGGATGACCCGCCGCGTGAGGTCGAGGTGGAGGTGGAGGCGGAGGAAGAGCTGGACGAGCACGAGTGCGGGAAACACCTACTCAAGTCATCCCTGTGTAAATTAAACGATATAAAAAATACCATTATAAAAAATGTTATTCACTTTGCGTTAATCCCACTGTACACTTACACAAATAAATACACTACAAAAGTGTGTGCCCTTCGGAAGGAAGACAAGGTGAAGACGTTGGATCCGGACGAAAACATTTGTTTCATCGTAGAAAGCATATTCTTGTACGTTCAGACATTCCATGAGCATGAAAGTAAATACTTAACCGATCTGCTATTCGAACACCTTGCGGAGATGTTCCTCTCCTCCGTAGGTAGTATTCCCCACGTGAATGAAACTCTCCTGCGGCAGTTGCAGGCAGACACGCAATACTTCATTGACGTTTGCAAAAGATTGAAAGTGAGGAATTACAAACCTTTTTTTTTGTTCAGCTGCTCGCTTTCTTTTGTTCTCACGAGAGAGAGCAGAGAAGGAAGCCGCGACGATGCTTCAGATGTTCGCGCGGAGGTGCAAGCCTACCTGAGCGACTGTGTCAAGCGGGAGGGCCAGGAGCAGGGGAGCGTTCACCCTTTTGGCATAACGAATGATGACGCTGCCACGGTGGACACGCGTGTCACTCGGCTCCTGTCATGCCTGCAGTGAGAGAATACGGGGTTCCCCCTGTGGGGGTTCGGTCATTCGTTCGCGCGTGTGCAGTGATTACGCTGTTGGTGTGTTTTTCACCGCTGCCATTTTGCCTCACTTCTTATCTCGTAAGTTTTTTATATTTTTTTTTTTGCGTAACAACAATGCCATGTGAAAATTTTCCCCATTTTTCCGGCGCCCTAACTTAGCTGCGTTCCCGCGGGTAAATTTTTTATGTTGCGGCTTGTTCCATTTCGGAGTTGCCTATTTTGCACCGCGCCTGTTTTGCTTTCCCCCCATTTTTGTGGGCGTGTAACAAACAAATCAGTTAAGAACGCGCAGTACGAGGAGGAAAAGAAAAAAAAAAAAAAAAAAACGTAATGATGTAAAGGCTTCGAGCAAGCATGCCGTCCACATGAAATGTGCCCACTTTATTTTGGGCCCCTTTTGCGAGCTTTTGGGAGAGGGCTCATGTGGAGGTGTGGAGTGTGGTACTGAGCCTCCTTTTCTTGAGGGAACCCTCGTAGAGAGGTCCATTCAAATTAACCGATGCAAGGAGATCACACACGCACGATGCAACAGGACCGCCCGATATTGTAACCGCTCCTTTACCACACCACTCTCACCATGATACCATTTTGTGAATTGCACAGAAGAAGAGCCATGGTACAATGGCGAGGTACACACAGGAGCAAACCCAGTTTTTCATTTTTTTAAAAAAAATGAAACATGTGCAACACGTGCAAATGCTCCTTTTGTGCATTCTTACGCTTCTACTTAGCGAAAACAGAAATGGCGTTAATAACATGGGGGTGAAGAGGCGCAGGTCCGAATTTGCCCCACAATGGAGGACAAGTGGAAGAGAAGAAAAAAGGAGAAAAAGAGCCAAGTGGATAGAAAAAAAAACGCTGTTTCTGTATCTTCCAAATAGGAACACGTGGAAAAAAAACGTAGGAAGCGCATGTGAGGAAGGGGAAGACAGATTGAGGGCAGGACACTTGAACAGGGGTAGAAAAGGGAAACGACTTTTTTTCGAAAGAAATGGAATAAACGTCCCACAAGATGTTGCCATGTTTGGCAAGATGAATATATACTACGTGAGGGAGAGCGTGTATGATCGGGCCAAAAATAATTTAGTGCCAAATGAAGTGCACTCTGAGAATATCGAGGAGTTGGAGCAGTTAGAGGAGGAGGGCATGGGGGGGAGAAATGACAACGGTGTAGTTCAGGGGGGAGATGGGCGCAAGGAGGACGCCTCCTCGGGCGAATTGAAAAATGCAATGGATGCACATGGATTAAAAACGGGAGAGGCCCAAACAGGGGACCCAGCCGCCTCCGGAGACAACGTCTTCAAATACATTAATCAAGACCGAGACTACATCGCGCGAGTGGGCAACTCGCCCAAGGTTGATGTGTACGAACGGAGGTACCGAGCGGACCAACAGAAGCTGGAACGCATGTTCGAAAATATTAATGAAGTAAACATACAGCTGCTGAAGGATGTCAAGAGTATTGACGAGAAGGAAAAACTCATAAACAAAAAGGTGATACAAAAAGTGAGGGAAGATATTAAAAGGTACCAGGAAAAAGATGAAATTATGGACATCCATGGGAATGTAGTTAAGCCCTCTGAGGTTTCCCCCTCCAGTAGTATCGGAAGAGGAAAAGGGGGGAAGGATGACGCGAAACAGAAAAATGACCCACTTGCCGATATGGATGAAGAAGAAAAAAATGAAGTCATCAAAAAGCTATACATGGTTGAAAAAAAAACAGATAAATATTTAGAAGAAAATGTTTACTTGGTAATACAGACATGGCTACCTGACATGAGAATAGACGACACCCTCATCGTCATCGACAACGTTGAAAAATTTTACAACGATTTTGACATACATAAATATTATGAACAATTCAGGCAAGAAAAGGATAAAAATTTTGTACACGATTTGGATGCTCATGTAATTGAGAATGTGCCAAATGATATTAATGATGATCCGGAAGTGGAATGTGAGCACGTCAATTCTTATAACAGTACATATAACAAATTAAACAATTATAATTTGAAGAGGTGTACTTACACTTACACGACGAATGATAATATGGATACAAAATTTACGAAGAATGAGCCTATGCCTCCTGTTGTTATAATTAACACAAGAAAAAATTTCATGATCCAAGAATGGGAATGCAAAAATTTCAAGAATAGACAGAAAAGAAACAAATCTCAAGAATACACGAGGATTCAGAGAGCATTTCGACCCTTTTCCTATGTCGACCTTAGTGACATAACATGCATTTATAAAAATAATTTTCTTCAATTGAAAATGAAAATGTGCCATCGGAAGTATAAGGATGATGTGTACCCTTTTTTTGTTCCTATTAATAAAACCCCAGATGAACTCCTGGATTTCCAGGGGTATAAAAAAAATGGGGATTATGCTTGGTCCTTTTTTTGGCACCATTTTAAATATGACCAGGACACGGACTATGGATTCCTAAACAGAAACGTAAAACTCAACTTGACGGAAACCAAATTTGAAAACGTCAACAAGAAGAAGTCTAAGAAAATTATGCGCAAAATTTTGAAGGAAACCAAAGGGGTCTAAATGGGGGAGCATTTCAAAGGAAGGGGGGACCCCTTGCAACCTTATCGTGGATGTCCACTACTTCGTTTTCCCCCATTGTTTAACAAACCGGACCAACCATAAGACGCGCGCATAAAGCATGCTTATATGTATATATACGTGCACACTTGTTGAACTGCGCATGGTTTCCCACGAACGCAGTCTGACGCATTCATTTGTAAAACCGTTTCTCATTCTTCTCACAATTGCATGGATGTGTTTACCCCCCTCCTCCTCCTTCTAGGGGTCTTGTGCCCCACCGTGTGACAACCGTGCGCTTTCGCAAAATGCTCGATACAATTTTAATATTTCCCTTCATGGGTGAACCATTTCCGCTGCATCAAAATGCATAAAGCAGACGCGGTTAAAATGTGCGTACAGTTTGTTAAACCCTTACGAAGGGGGTTGTTCCTCTTTTTTTTTTTTACCCGTCAGTCCCCGTGGCTATGTTTAAATGCGCACTCGTTAACTACTATTCCCCTAGCTGAAAGAATGCGATGAAACAGGACGATTGCATCGTTCAGCTATTAATCTTCATAATCGCTTCGTTTATGCGATAAAATGTAAAATGCTGTTAACTAACCAGCGGGGAATTACAAAAGTGGATATATGTCCATCACCCACAAGCGTGTAATGACATGTACAGCCAAGAACATGCCATATGCATGTGTTAGCGAAAAAAAAAAAAAAAAAAAAAAAAACTTTC
>NW_012192595.1:358233-379692 GCF_000956335.1 Plasmodium fragile | reverse complement strand
AAAAAAAAAAAAAAAAAAAAACAATGTGTGAGAGAAGAGAATAATTATGTACAAAATTTTGTGTGAAATGAAATTAAGAAAAAGAAAGTAAGAAGCCTCCCTATATCCACGTGTACTGCTCCCAATATTTTGATGTCATAAAGACACCTTCCTTGTGCATATTCATGTGTTAACCTGTGAACGTGAGGTGTACATTGCGGAGACGCTCTTAACATATGAGCATGTACGTAAGCTGATGTATTTATGCTTGTACACCTCTACACACGCGTGCACACATGGGCATGTACACGTGGGTCTATACACATGTGCGAATATACAGGCGCACGTATATAGATAAATATCTACGCCGCTGCGTAAGCCACAGTTTCCCCCACGGGCCTTTGGCAGTCGCCTTCACACAGCAGCAGAGGAAGCCGACCAAGCAAGCACAACGGGTGCAACGAGCAACTGGTTAGCAGGAAAAGCGGTGACAGTTGCAGCGCCAGCAACGGAAGCGTGATCATACCCTTGTGCACAGCAAACGAAACCGTTTTTACCATGCACGCATCTGTTACATTGCACCTTTCCCCAATTGAGTGCAAAGAATATTTTAAAATTTCCCTTTTTTTTTTTTTTTCAAGGCAAGTATAATCCACCCCAGTTATAAAGGATCGCTTCAAAAACACCTCTGTGCATTTTGTATAATCCGTTCACAAGTACAGTTGCATATTTTTTTTGACAATATTGCTGTGTGCAAATATTATTAACATATGTTCATAAAAAAAAAAAAAAAAATTTTAACGAGGCAACACGAAACAGACTTATTCTGAGACCATTTGAAAGAGAATTAATTTGTTTCTATAACTTACCTGTGATGCATGTCCATGAACAATGTGTCCTCATACCACATATCTGCATGCTGGCTTTCCTTTTCAGAAATGGGCTGCTCACAGTCTAAGGCGGACGAACCAAAAGGTCCCAGCAAAAGTATGAACAGGCAGAAGTCAACGAAAGAAGAATATGAACGGCGTGAGAGCAAGAAACTCTCTGCCCTCGATGCGCACATAGGTTAGCAATTGTTGAAAAAGAAAAGCGCTGTAAAGCGGAGCGAAGTGCACGTAAGCACGTGTAATGAAGTGACAAATTGTGTTGGTCCATACGATTCGATGTTGCCTACATGTGGCAAAAAAAGGAAAGTCCCGTTGTGCATTTTTTTTTTTTCCATTAATTTTGTTACTTTTACACAAATAGGACATACAATGATACAGTGGTACAGTGTGCGTCTCCGGATTCTTGTCCCGTCTTTAACATTTTCGCTTTTTCCACACCACTTTGCCTTTTGCCCACCCTTCCGCTTCTCAGGCAAGCGCAAGCACCTCGATATTAAACCGCCACCCGTGAAGGCCATCCCCAAAGTTTCTCCAAAAGGAATGCCAAAAAGGGGCAATTAAATTTTAACACATCAAGATTAGTAAATGTATTTTAAATATTTGTCTTTTTTATGCTTTTTATAATTATGCAATGTTGAACTTTGAAGGGTCACCAATGGCGAATAGAGAAAATAAAAAAACGTAGCCTCTATTCTACACGCATGAACAAAAGTCGCATGGCACTGTACGGAGGTTTGTGAGTGTGCAAGCCACGGGTTACAGCACACACACATGCATTGATTTTCCCCGCGGGTGGTGGAAGAAAGAAATGTTCCGCTCCATTCGAAGTTTTAAAGGATGGTATTTGTAAAAAGATCACGTTCCCCCCCCTTTCAAGATCCTCTTCCATCTCAAATGTGCAACCTTTTTACAACGTAGCGCTTCTTTCTTTAATTGGATTTTGTTTTTTCTTTTTTTGTTTTGCTACTCCTGCATGTCGTCGGAAATGTTAGCCCAATTTGATTGCACGTTTATTCGAGTGAATATCGTGTTTACGTTTTTTTTTTTTTTTTTTTTTTTGTAGATTGATGAAAATTCCATTTCATTTTTCCAAAATGATGCATGCTAGTGGAGGCAATTAACAAAAGCTTTAAACATTTAATCTTTCTGTATGGGAAAATCTGGCCACGGGGGGAAGGGGGAGGAAATTAACAAAAACAAAAAAAAAAAAAACCTTCTGTTGTGTGCACACAAAAACAGTCGTCATGTGTACGCGAGCACCTTCTACAAATCTGCAGTCCCCAACCACGTAGGACCAAATTACACCAGTTGCAAATTTAGCATGCTAAATGTTCTTCCCACGAGGGATAGGTATGCTTGCATAATGAGTACTTCCAAAATTCGGTTAAAAATGAACGCTTCAATTTTGTCTGACTGTTCAGGTAAATTTTTATCTTCGCGTAGATCGAGCAGGCCGCTGTTTTTGATGAGAAGAAACAATTCCGTCTGGGTCATTTTATTGATGATGTGTGTGACTTCATCTTTGTCGCCTGCGAATTTATCGATATTTGCCGTTCCGTTCTGCGTTTCTGCTGTTTCTTCTGCTGTTGCTTCTTCTGCTGCTTTTTCTCCAGCGATTTGTTCCTCTACCTGCTCTTTTCCCTTCCTCAAACCATTTAAAGTGCTCAAAAAATTATGAACGTTCATACATTCCAAATGGGGGATAAATTTCTTCAGAAAACTACTCTGGAGTAGAGGCTGCATTTTCTGAGACAGCGTGAAGAGGAAGGAGCATAATTTGTCAACGTTGTAGCAGCGAGTCACTTCCTCCGTGATATTGTTAAAATGCATAATATGTAGCATTAGTTTTTTTAAATTATTTTCAATCAGTATGTTTTTTTTTCCTTCCACAAGGGAGGAATAATCGCCATTTGTTATTTGCCCCAAAATGGAAGACACTTCATTGTAGCAATTAATTATGAAAAGATACTCTACGTGATCATTGTTGATAATGTTGTTTATTATTTGTCTTTTGTAATTTTTTACAGACAAGTAGGAATAAATGAGGGAGGACAAAAGGAACCTTTCTCTGTGCGCCTTGTCCATACACATTTTGTTAACATTTGTTTGTTCATTTTTTTCATGCACATTCGGATTAGCCGACTTGATATTTTCCAGCATGTCTTTAACGTAAATGTTTTTTTCACACAAATCTTTTGTTTTAATTTTTCTGTTTTCTGAGTTAAGGACAAAACCGTAATTCAGACATATACATTCCACGTGGTCAGGGATAATATGTGCAAATTTGGCGATGGAGAAAATTTGCATAAAATGTTTCCTTTGATTTTCGTCAACCACGTAAATTATTTTATGTGCCTTTTCATGTACCACTCGATAGTATATTGCGGCTAAGTCAATGGCCGCGTACGTGAAGGCCACATCGTTTTGGAGGGTCAGTAACGTGAAGTTCTCCTTTAATTGGTCTACGTCGTTACTTTTGGCCTGCTCGTGCAGTTCGTGCGTCACCTGCATAACTTCGTAGTGGTCCTCGTTGCTGCTCAGTATGTGGGTGTCTTTCCTCCGGCTAGGAGTGGTGCCGCCGCCAACAGTATTGCTGCTCGTGACCCCGCCGCCCTTGCTTCTCAGCAGAAGGCACGACTTTCCCCGCAGATGAAAAACCACATTGGCGTCTTCGAGTTTCTGCAATATGATCGGCACGAACTGGAGGTAGAAACTCTCCCCCTTGTCTACCAACTTTGTGATTTTCAGTTTGTCCAAAATTTCTTGATTCGCCTGGGGAAGGGATAAAAAAAGAACAAGCACAAAATGTGAATGAACATGGGGATTGCTCAAATGGTAAGGGAAGGTATAGAGCTTCTGTGAAGAGTCCAACGAAACGACTTGCTTACCCGCTTACTACTCCTGCAAATGTTATCCCACAAGACAATCATCTTCTTATCCCTCTGATACATCATGCGTAAGCTACTTTTACTGATCCTTTTAAAAACATCCGAAGAGGTAAAAAGCTTCTTCCCCATTTTGTATGCAAACTCGATGTTATGTAAATTTATATCTTCCCACTTGCATGGGTCCAACTGTTGATAACCTTTATTAAAGTTTTCTTCCTTCAAGTTGCTCAGCAAGTTCATGTACAATTCTTCCTCCAGCACATTTTGTGATTGTTCGTTTATTGCACGTTGTGTACAATCTGTCCTCACGGGGTGCTCCACAGCACTGTGTTTATTCATCTGACCGATGGTTACACAGGGCGTAGTAGACCCTTTGTAAAATTCAGCCTTGTCATATACACCATCACCAATGCTACACACATTTCTCTCATTTAGCTGCCACCTTGATACTACTTCCTGGGGAAACATAATAAAAAAACTTAACACTATTGCTAGATTCATGTTCCAGTCTCCTATATGGCTTCTGCATTTCACAGAATAATTCAAGGAACGGAAAATATTGCTCAGTGCATTTCCAAGGAGGAGCGATTTGAGATGACCCATGTGCATATTTTTCGCCATATTTACTCCGCAGAAGTCTAGCAGGACGGTCGGTTTTTCTCTGCCTCGGTGGTTCTCCATTTGGTGATTCTCCATTTGGGGGGGGCTGTTACTACCACTTGTGTAACTCCGCACTGGAGTTGTCCCCATGTGGGCACCCTCATTTCTGTAAAAATGCAGAAACCCCCGCATGACGCACGCATCGCTAACCCGGATGTTGAGTATCCCATTGGGGGATATGTGCAAGGAGTCAATTAGCTCTGCATCTGTTCCTCTAATAATTCGCAGAACCTCAGTGCGCACATCTTTTGCTTGACCCAACGAATGCTCCAAAAACAAAATCACACTGGACTGGTATTCATAGTCTTCAAATATTTTGTTGTCTTCAAGGAGGCAGTGCTTTGGTAGATTCACATTTTCGTCTTGCAAGATTTGTTTCGCTACATTTTGCAGGGTGTTATTTAGGACGGTGTGCAGGTCTCCACGTGCGCTGTGTACATCTCCATCAGAGGCGTGCTCTTCCCAACCTGCTCGGCATCCTCTGCATCGCTTGGTGTGTGCTTTATTTGGCGACCTGCTCCTTGGGGGGACCCATTTTAGCGGCTCAAGGCCCCTAACGTAGGCGGTCCTTGCTCCCCTTACGCTGGGAAAAAAAACGTTCCAAAGATGCTCATAAGTTCTGGCAGCTTTGTTTAGCTGGAAGCATCTCAGGTAAGATCGCAAGAGAAGAAGTAACAGTGCTGCTCTGATCATTATCCATTATTTTTTTTGGGGGGGTGGAAGCACACAAAGACCCCGATGCCATTTGCGCGCAGGGCACCAAGAGTTACCTTTTCTTATTGCAACATAGATCACTTGCCATTCTATCACCATTTCATTCATTCAGAAAAAAAAAAAAAAAAAAAAAAACAAAGGGAGGTTTTTTAAAAGGTGCCTCAATGAACTGCAGCAAAGCTCAGAGGAAAAGGAAATTCCACAACGAGGTTGAAACGGTGCTCCTGTGAGGTGGAGGGGGGCTTGCCCCGAGAGAGTAAAATTAAAGAAGCCACAGAACAAGTATGAACAATGAACTTTTTAGCGAAAATAATTTGAGGATGTTTTTATTGAAAGAGGCTAATTTGTACGAAGGGTATTGTACTTGCGCATGTAGGCCGTTTCCGCACCGCTGCGAGTTTACAGCGCGCATGTAAAGGAGAGCCTCCAGTGTGGCGTTCCTGCTCTCCCCAATTTGAAAAACAAAACACAGGCCCCGTTCCACCAAGGTGCGTGGCGAACGTAGCGCCTTTTGTACCATCCCTGACGTTGCAGCATCGGTGGTGCGGCGTTTTATGACCGTTGTATGACCGTTGTAACGGAGTAAGGACTACTGCTTTTTCCCCCCGTGCAGGGAAACTCACCTGCTGAGGGACGGTCTAGTTATTAGGTCCTGCCCGAAGTCGCAGTGGCAACGAAAGCGGAAACCGTATAATGCGCCTGCATGGCCTTCTCTTCCTTATACTAATAAAACTAGCATACTCATTTAAAGTGATGAGAATAACTATCCCGAATACGAGCGGACTGAATGTTGTGGACAGCAACTTCGAGCCAAAATACTTTATCAAAAATAAATTACGTTTTGTTAGTCCCTATGTGTACACGTATAAGCTATACACGAAGAAACGATGGATCGGGGAAAGAATTGCAGATGTGTTAACCTCAGAATTTTGCGCATACGATTTAAACTACTTCAAGGAATCTATAAGAAAAGGTTACATAAAAGTAAACAAAGAAAATGTGCCCTGTGATTACCTCCTGAAAAGCAATGACCTAATCCAGCATAAACTTCTGCTGTTCGAAAAACCAGTCATATGTAATAAAATATTAATTCTTTATGAAGATCAAAATTTTATTTGCGTATACAAATCTGCTAGTATGCCTACCCACCCGGTTGGCTTCTATCAATATAATTCCCTTTTGCGAATTTTACAAAACTATATAAGCTCAACTTTAGGAAAGGGAAAATTGTCTGGGGAGGAAAAGTCTGGTGAGACAAAAACAGAGAAGGGCCAGGAAGAAAGGAACGAAGGGGACGTCATCAAAATTAGCTTCAATTTTAAGAAAACCAATTTTAAGGATATTCCAGGGGTGGAATCCCCTTCTCGTCAGAACGAATCACAAGGGAAGGAACAGAAAGGGGACAACGAGGGACAACATGAAGGAGAGCAGCGCGAATATGTGATAGAAAACTCGAAGAAGAGAAAACAAACAAAAACATTTCTAGATCATAATAATTACCTGAACAAGTCAGGTCAAAGTCGTAAAAAAGTAGCAACAAATGTAAAAGGCGATCATATCAATGGGGATGAATGTCTTACCAGCCAGAGGGATTTAGACGAAGGGAAGGAGCAAATTGAGATGTTAAACGAGGTAGGAAGCGTACCAGAACGTGGTAGCGGCTTTGCTGAAGAGGGAAACAAGCAGAACGAAGGGAAAGCTGATGCAGACAAGTCGGAAAAACCGCCTGTACCGTTCATATCGGAAAACGCGCAACGAAGGGGAAAACACATCAAGTCTTGTAACAACGAAAAGAAAGACAAACAGGAAAAGGACGACTCCTACATTTACACACTACATAGACTCGACAAGCTAACTTCAGGCATTGTCCTGTTTGGAAAAAATAAAAACTTTTCCACCTTTTTCTCACAGAATATCTCAAATAATAGCATAAAAAAATCCTACATTACGAGAGTAGACGGAGATTTCCGTACCCTCATTAGGACACTCATGAATGAGAAAAAGGTGATTAATGACATGAATAACAAAACCTTGAACGAGTTAGTAGAAAACTACTGCTCTGTTGGCAAGGACGATTCGCTTTTCGCATTCAACGACGGCAACTCGTTTAAAAATGACGTTTTCCTGCATAGAAATAGGTACTGTGAAGAGGGCGCTATCAGCGGGGAGGGAGACATGGAGGCCTTGGCATGCATCGTGCGGGAAAAGAAGAACTACCTGCTGGATGACTTTGACGTGGACAAATTTTTTGGAGGTGCAGAAGAGGGAAGCGTAGGCGACGTAGACGCAAAGCGCGGTGACAAAAATCGCAGTGGAGAGGAGGAGGACGACGAACTTCTCCGACAACACTTCGTCGTGGACTTCGGATACATGTATTGTGAAAATAAAAAGTTGCTCAAGTACGTTTTTACAAAATATTCACAGAGAAACCGCCAAATCACAGAGGAGTACTGCCTGAAGCCAAGCATCACTCGATTTATGTTCCTGGCTTACAACGCCGAGTTGAAGGAGTCACTTGTCTTGTGTCAACCCATAACCGGAAGGACACACCAGATAAGGGCCCACCTGAAGAGCCTGTCCTTCGCAATATCAAACGACCCTCAGTATAATGACAACTTCGCCAAGGAGTACATGGACAAGTCGGTGTATTTGCACTTTGACGAGGGGAAACCGTCGGGGGAGCAGTCGGTGGAAGGAGCCGCGCCGAGCCAGTACACAAATGGGACAGAAATCGACGCACATCGTGAGGTAAGCTCTGCACCCACTGTCAAACCCAACCCAGACAAAAAAGACAACCTCGAAAAATATACCCACTTCCCTCTCATCCCGTTCCTAAACACATCCTTCCATTGGCTCTACGACGAAAAGATCGATTTGAACGACACATACAACGAAGCAGATTTGAATAACTATTTTTTTAAAAAAATTAGTAACATCACGTATCACAGCTCGGGAATATTTCTTCACTCCTTCCGATACACATGGGAAAATGTGTTTGATGTTTTTACACTTCTACCAAAGTGGTGTTCTTTATTTTACCTTCCCAAGGGGCTACTCGCATTTTTGCTCTACGGCTCTCTGTCGTAAGAATTTTTTTTTTTTTTTTCACAAACGTGCGACAAGCGCAACTGACAACTAGCCTTTGCCAATTGAAAAACATGTGGCACACCTGGAAGAGAGACATTATTAACGTCTACATGACAACGCGAAAAAAGCGTATGCTCATAGTAATCCCGCAGTGGCACCCATCACCAGTGCGCACTCTTTCAAAGCGGTTCAAAAGTGTATCCGTAAATGTGCAGTCGCCAAAGGGGAAAAAGGTTTCACGAAGGGGTGACGTTTTTCAAAAAATATGAACAAGTCAGGCAATTTTTACCCACATCAGTTTCACAAAAAAAAAAATAAATAAAATAATAAAATAATGCGAACAGGGGTACACTACACCTACGCGTGGTCCCCTTCTACTCCAACCGGTGCGCACACTCCAAATTGAAAACATTCACACAAACAACGTTGAAAAGAGGTGCTCCATTGCGCAATTGCTTGAAAAAGGGACAAACACCATCCGAGGGGCAAAAATCATAATATCGCACTGCGCAATTACAATCACCGTGGCGTCACCTCAAGCTGTGCCGAATGAGTCCCCGGCACACGTAGTCCGGGTCTCCCGCGGCACTTGTCAGTTCGTCGGACGAGCACCCCCGCTTGGTGTCCATGTCGTGGCACAGAAATAACGAACTGTTGTCTGAGAAGCTGGTGAAGCTTTCCCTATTTTTGCTGAGTCGTCTTTTGCCTGATCTTGGCCCGCACTCCTCCTGCTTCTTGCTGCCCGTCCCTTTTCTGTTCCTCGAAGCGACATCATGCGATTGGGAAATCTGTGAGGTCTCCCGTGGAGGGTGCAATGTTACTCCTTCTCGTTCGTCAGAAGAGGCATAGTGCCCGTCCTCTTCAGTATTAACCTCGTTGTCATTAGGAAATTCCCCCACACCCTGGGCAACCATATACTTGACGCTCTCCAACAAGTTCCTATTCTTCTCATGCAGGTAGGCTATTTCCTCCTTCATTTTCCTCATTTTTTTCTTATCCTGATTCATTTTATCCTGCGCATTGCTTAACAGTTGGTCCTTCTTCGTACACTCCTCTTTCAGTTCGCTCACTTTTCTATCATTGCAATTCTCCTTGGATATTTTATTCTCCATTTCTGTCGTTAACAACTCGAGGATCTCCGCTAAATATTTTATGTCACCATTTGTTTTGGTTATTTTTTCTAGTACAACTTTTTTAAAATTATCAAAAGCCATATCTTTCCTGATGAGAGAAATTTCTTCCTGCAATTTATTTTTTTCCTTTTTCTCCACAACCACCGTGTGCATAAGTTCCTGCAGCTCTGTGTTTAAAATTTTTATCTTTGATTCGTTTTGCTGCTCCGAGTTCCTCCTCTCATTATCCTTTTTTTCTATCGTTGATAAATTTTCCGTAATGGTATTATTCAATCTGATATTCTCTTCCCTCTCTCTCTTCAACTTCTCTTGGGCTATCTCCAATTCATTCTCAATGTGGGTAATTTTTTTCCTGAGTTTATTTTTTACTTGGAAATATTTCTTCTCCTTTTTGTAGAATTCTTTTTCTCTTTCTAGAAATTTCTCCTTTTCTTCCCTCAGAAAATCTGCTAATGGAGCTGCGTTGTTTTTCATATCTTCTTGCAATTTTTCGAGTTCATTTTTGTAAAAATTCTTGTCTCTCTCCAGCTGGTTCTGCTTGTCTAGCATGTGGATGTACAGCCCGCGCAGTCGGTTCGTTTCTACAAACTCCATGTTGTAGGACTCTGCCTCGGTATGGCAGTTAGCCGCATGACAATCAGCCGCATCGCAATTGGCCCCATCGTGTGTCGCAATGTCTTTCATTTTTTTCTTGTTCATGTCGTCTATTATTCTGGTCAGCTCGTACTTCTTCCTGAAATTTTCCTCCCTCAGGTTTTTTAAATTTTCCTCCAATAAATTAATTCGTTTATTCGCCTCCTTCTTGGTACGTTCCTTCTTTCGCCTCGGCACACCAAGCTGCTCTCCTGCCGACACGCCATCCACATCCTCATTGCGAGCACCACCCTTTGTGGTACTCCCGAATTGGAGACTCTTCACCAACTCAATCTCCCCGATGTGTAGCTTTTCCACGCCGCGTATCTTTCCCCCCTTTCTCAAAAATGAAAAGTGTACCAACTGTTTGCGCGTCCTTTCTCGAGGTGCAGAGGCATCGACACCCTCATAAATGACCTCAAAATCGTAGATACAACTGGACGAGTTTGCTCCCTCCTTTTTAACTTGAAAACGGCCATTCCCCTTTTTGTTTATTCTGATGAGGTACTTTTTTCTCCCCATCCGGTTTCCCGATCCGCTTCTGTCCCCCCCAGGCCCCCTCGATGCTGACGCGTCGGAAGAGGATGAGGAGAGCGAGTCAAACGAACCGGATTGGTTGCGTCCTTCCCACGCCTCACCATTCAATTGATTATTCCCCTTTCTTGTGCACACATTTTTGCAAGATTTATTTATCGACGGGGGGATCGGCTTAACTGAAATGTTGGGGCTACCTTTTTCAATGTGCTCCTTGAGGATTGCCACGTTTGTATTTTTATTCTCCACATGGACTGATTCTCCATTTGTGCATTTTCTCAAAATCTGCATTTTACTTTTTTCACTTCTGCTGGTTCGAGGTGGTATGTCCGCTTCTCCATCGTTCATATTCCTATCACGGTCAAAGAGGAACGACGTGGCACCCCCCTTCGTGTTGCTAAAACATTTTCTCATCAAATTGAATTTTTGCAGGGAGGAATCGCCAGGATTATTTCCCGTCCTGCACTTTTGCTGTTTCGTTAAAAATGAACTTGTGAGAGAGCCACTCTTTGGAAAGAGTCTCTCCTCTGTATGTGACTTCCAATTTAAGGGGCTTCCCTTTTCAGTGATGTGTCTATTTAGTGAGGGGTTTTTAGCAGGGCTTCGTTCCCTCAGTGTGCCATCGGCATGCACATCTGATGTCCCGCTTGCTTCCTCCACATCACTCACCCGTTCGCAACTGGAGCTTATCCCGGACACCACCGATGCCTCGGTGGAATAACGGTCCCCGCGCGCATCATCATCACCATCGTTATTATTATCACGCCCATGGTCATTCGCTTTACCCCACGGAAGCTTCGCCCCGTCCTCACGCTGCCTCATCCTGCTGAACAAATGTTCTGCTCCCCCGCGGATAGAACTCTTCAGCTGAAGCATCAAGTCGGAAAATACGTCGTGCGATTTGTCGTCACTCAACTTTTCTACATCACTTATCTGCAGCAAACGCAGCATATCCTCCAGTGCGCTTTTCTTCTGGCACAAATCTTTCAAACGTTCGGCTGCACTATGTTCTTTGCATGTGTTTGCCTTATCCATGCCTTCCATCAAATTTGCAATTCCCTCATTTCTGCTCATCATGTGAGAGTAATAACAACCGGAAGGTGCATTGCCTTCCCTTTTGTCCAACAAGAACATTGCGTATTTTGTCAAGAAGGCACTTAATTGTTTTAAGTTTTGTTCCTTGGTTGTGTCTGTTTTTCTTTTCACCAGATCGGAACACTGGTTGTTCTTACTCACACTTAACTCATTTTGTAAAAATAGAATGTCATCATTCAATGCCACGATTTCGTTACTCAGCTGGGTGCTGGCATTGTGCACTAGCGAGAGTAATAATGCCTTCGTCATTTTTTTTTATAAAAGTGGGACAGAAACGGAAGTGTGCAGTTCGTTTCACTGAACTGGAAAAAAGCGGTGAGGTGGAGAAAACAGTCCTCCTCCAGTATACACACTGCCTCGGTTATATTCTACCCCATATGTATATGTGCCATATGGAGGGGCATTTCATTCCCCGCTGACAGAAAATAAAGTGCTATAATATATGAGTAAAAAAAAAAAAAAGTGCATAAACAAAATGGACTTCTCCTTTCTGGTGTTGTATCAACGCCGACCAGTTGACAAGCTCACCATTAGCTCGGGGGTGCTTAACAGGACATACTTCGAATTGAAGTAAAATAAATTACAATTTGTGAAAATTGTGCAAATGTGATGCACATGAATTAGTTGGTTATGGTGGATTGGGGTACAAAAACAACGCACCTAGAAGGTACACATGTCGTGTATATTTACTACAGGGGCGTTTTAATTTCCTATTTGCGCGCTTAAAGCAGTCAATAAGTCAAATAAATTAAAGAGATATTCGAACAAATTGGTGAGGAAAATTTCCGCGATTTAGTTTGATCAGCGGAAATTGAGATTAACAACTGTGCTAACTTATAAACAGTTAATGGGTAAAGATATAGGCTTTCATTTGTGAAGGCAAATGGTGACATTTTCCCCCCAAGTGTACTACACACGGCCAGTTGTAAGTCGGGTTGGTGAAAAAAAAACAAAATGGCACAAAATGAACGTTTTTTTTTTTTTTTTTTTTTTTTTTTTGTGCAACAAAGCCAATGTTACGAAAACGATTTAGGGGTGTAAACTCACCATTGCTGGTGGTGACAAATCAATGTCAAGTGAAATTGTTCCGAATTGTAAGCATTTTGCACGGTGTGTAGGGCCTATAATATGAATGTTCACGTTGTGTTAAAAAAAATTGGGCAAAATTAATTTTTTTGTGCATTCGTTCTTTTCGCGAATTTTATCTTATCACGAATTTGTTTTTTCCGCAAATTTTTTCTTTTTTTTTGCTCATGTTCCTTCTGATGAATTGTCCCCTTTTCGATTTCTTTTTTTTTTTTTTCACAACACGAGGGTGTGAGCAGTTGTTATAAAGGGCCAATGAGCACCCGCGTGTTCTAGCATGTCTTAATTGTGCAAGCGAATTTTAGCAGGTAAATGCGGGAACTTCCATTTCGGAAAAAAGGGCAACTTTGATTTTTGCTCCTTTGTAGAGCGCTTATTTGACGCGATTGTGTGTCATAGTCTTGGTTTAATTCGCAGCAAAGTCAAAGAAATTTGTAAATTAGGCAAATTGCGCGAAATGAACGAAGCGAACACAGAAATAGGAGAACAGTTCAGCGAAATTTGCCCGCAAAGCACGCTTGTTATTTGTGACAAAAATGGCTCGTGGTTAAAAAGAATTTTTTTTTTTAAATAATTGAGCAAAAACCTTTAAAAAGCGAATTTTTTTTTATGAACGAGTCAGAACATTTGAATCGAGATCCATATGTTGCATTTTTCCACGTAATGAATTTCCAAATGGCTGATAAAAACAAGCACCAAAAAGGTTGTCACTGTCGTTTTACCAATTTGGCTAGTTTTTTTTTTTTTTTTTTTTACCACTTTTGTGATGAATGTGTATAATTGGGGCCTTTTTACCTGAACGGTGCAGGTAAGTGGTGTTTATGTGGCAATTACACACAACGTCAGGTTGGGTTATCCCACTGAAAGCGCGAAAAGGTTAAAAGGAGAAAGAAAAAATATATTTACACAAGCGTGAGTTACGTAAACTTGCATTCCGCAGCGAGGTCACGTTCGAAACGCTCGGAAGTAGCTGCCTTTTTTTTCACCAACAATGAAAATTCGTCATAAATGACCGTTGCCAATTTCACAGTCACCTGTACCCACGAGGGAAGTTTCTTTAAAAAAGACGCCCCCGTACTGACAATCTGCGTGTTCAAGCGGGGGCTACACAAAACTTTGCAAACAATGGGACAGGAAAAAAGAAAAAACAAATGTGTACTCTCTCTTATATTAAAATATATTAAAAAAAAAAACAATGTTACTTGAATTAATGAAAAGTTAAATGATAACTTTTTTGCATGATGAAGCTTTAATAAACATTTCTTTCTTCTCATTTTATTCCATGCTTTCTTTGGAATAAAATGAACTATATAAAAAAAATAACCAAAGTGAGAGAAAAAAATTATACAAAAAATTAATGCCAAAAAGGGGAAGGGGGGAGCTTATGCAGGAAAAAAAAAAAAAAAATGAAAGCAACGCAAAGCAAATATTTTTATTAAAATTGAAGTCTTTAAAATAGAATAAAATCACTAAAAAAACATAAACGAAAAATGACAAAAACAGCATAATACGGGTTTTCTTTTTACTTGTTTTTTTAAAAAAACAAAAACTAAAACATGACGACGATGATAAGCGCATGACTATCATCAGGCAGACCACACCATGCGGAGGACTATCAAACGGATGATTTCCCAAGGGATGATCATCATGCAAATTGCTATCATGCGGAGAGCCGCCATGAAAGTGCAAAGTCGTAACTGCTGTTGTTCTACTTGTCCTTGTTTATGTCTGATGTTGACGCTTTGCTGCTGCTACTGCTGCTTGAGGCTACGAATGAAGTTATTATGATTATCATATTCCTGCCGTTGTCACTGGCACACTATTATCGGGTAAAACATGGTACTAAAAATCCTCTTGTATAACATAACAAAATCGAAAATCGGGCACGCGCGGGGGTACGCGCGCTGAGTGGACAAAACTACTCATCTTCCCTCAATTTCGTAAAATTATTTTTTTTCACTTCGATTCTTTTCGTTAATTATATACTTGGTGGCTATGTTCCCCAAGGCGGCTTGAAAAAACTCCATTTTTATACGTAGAGATCCTGGCCAGTCGTTATAGTCGTCTATATTTTGGGGCGCCCTAGGGTTATACTTCTTCATATTTTGGAACATGATTTTGGACACTTCGTCATGGAAAACGTTTATGCGTTCTTCCTCTGTCATGTTCGGAAATTTCTTTTTGTCTGGTGGGTAGACCTTGGGCAGCCAGTACGTTCTGAGGGACATGCTTTGGTACTGCAGGGGGGGAGGGGGAAGGGAAACGCGCGGGTGAAATGGACGCCTTAATTTAAGCGGCTAGGATAAGCGGATTAAAAAAAAAAAAAAGTAGCTCTACGGTGTACCGCTATATGACGCACTCCTGCTACAATGCGCCGCTGGAAGAGCACTTACATTGGACACAATCAGGATGAGCCACCAGGTGAAGGGCAAAATATCGTAGGCGGGGTTAAAAAAGTCGTACTCGTACACCAGCAAAACAGGGGTGATGGGGAGGAGAGAAAAAAAGGCCCCTTTCTTCTGCTCAATAAGTTGCATCCCATTGGATGTGGTTCCTTCAGAAAATATAACAAAAGATGGAAAATTATTTTTTTTCTGATCTACCATCTGCTGTCTTTCCTTGATCATTTCCAAGGCGATTTTTCGATCCTCTGATTTTTCCCTGTACACGAATACACACCTTAAAGATATAACACTAAGTCCAGCCACTATATCCTTGCGCAGGGATTTCTTGGCAACAAAACTGCATGCATGTTCACTTATAAAATAGAAGGGGTCCAGGGCAGACACGTGATTCGCAACGATATTTTTTGGCCAGTCGTTATCACACAGGTAGTGACTTTCTATTTCATTAATTCCAAAGAACCATAAGGACGCTCTGCAAATGAACTTGAGAACTTTTAAGTAAATTTTTACTATAGCGTTTTCTTGGTCTTCTTTGTGCTTCCCCGTGAAGAATGAAAACACGACTGCGGGGGAAGATAAATGAAAAAAAAAAAAAGGGGGGGATGTATATATGCACACTGCGACCAACAGTGTAGGCACGTCCGCTGAATTGCGGTTTTTAAATGTGCCCATGTTTTATATCCTCTCGTGCATACTTACAACAAATGAAAATGTTGGTCGTGGCTAGTACGAGTAGGGCTGCTGTTTTCCACCCGGCCTATTCGAGAAGGGGGAAATCAAATTGGGGGTGTGCACGAGTATATATGTGGATTGCACAAAATTGTACGGTGCGTGAAAAATAGAGCTTTTTTTTTTTTTTTTTTTTTGGACACATTTTCGTATTGCTTGTTCATACGTTTTGAGCATTACCATAAAGATGGCTCCATATAGTAGCTTCATGAAATTCATATTGACCAAGTCCAACCTCTCAAAGGAGGTGTACGGGTGTACATTTTTCTGGTTGCCATTATTTTTACATGATTGTATTTCTTCCACAGGATAATTCTTCAAATCGAATTTCTTCAAATTACAAAAAACAGCAATGGCATAAATGGTGATCAAGCTAACATAAAAAGTGGCCAGGCAAAAATAAATATGATACATGTCCCATGTCCATTTTGCGTAAAAAACTTTAACAATGTATAATTTTAAATGAAGCGCAAAAATAATATATGCCACGATGTGATACACAAACTTCTTTATCATTTTTTTCTCCCCCTGGACGTTCTCGTTGTCTTTTCCCCCTTTGTTTTTCTGGTTGCTGCGTTTTTCGCTGCTGTCCTCGTCGTACCGGCGCCCTACTTCTATGTCTATGTCTTCACCGGGGATCACTTGCGCGGATGATACGTGAACTGTGACTGAGCCCACCTTTGCCTGCTTCACTCTGGGGGGATGCTCTGCGGGCGGATTCACCTTGGAAAAATTCACGTTGACAAAATTTTTGTGGGTAATAAAACTTCGTTTCTCTTCCACCACTGCTACTGGGCCTTTTTGCGATCGCGCAGTGGGATAGTGTGTGTATAATCTAAGTGGGGAATATTTTCTCGAACAGAACGTTGTAGCCGTGTGTGTGCACTTTGCTATGGGAAACACTCGTGCGGACTTTATATGTTGCAAAGACGGGGATGAAGTTCAGTTGGATATTTCCCCCCTGGGTGTTCATAAATTCTCATATGTGCTACGTCGTGGCAGATGTACGCACAGTGGAGTTACAGCCCTGCTTGGACGAACGCCTTCATGCACATGTAATTGCGCCGGTCGTCGTGCAGGAAATGCACATGTGCCGCTGTATTATAGCGCTTGGGGAAAATATCGAATATTAAACCATGTGACGGGGTGGGAGGGAAAAAAAAAGTGCAACAAACACAGACCACGAAACGGGAGGGGGAATGAAAAAAAAAAAAAAAGGCAAAACCAACCCTGCGATTTTCCCCTCGTCTACAGTTACGACGCGTTATGACGTGTCATTATGCATCGCAAGGCAATAAATATGGCATGGCATGATGTGACACACAGAGTACAGCATTAGCGCAGCACAACACATCATTTCACACGATGATAACATATAACATAGTAAAGTATAATATAATGTAGCATAATTTAGTGTAACATCGGTATAATGCGACGTCATATATAATATGAGATGTGTGCCGATGGCGTTGTCAACCTATGCGTCATGCAGCGTTAACATCTTCGCGATGGCGAACTATAACAGAGAGGGGGAAATTCTTCCGCATTGCTAATGACGCATTTATAGTATGTCGTATTATACCCTGCACGTTAAAAAAAATTCAGGACATTTCCTTAAAATTGGCATTTCATATTTCATACACAGTGGACGTAATATATATATATATATAAATATAATATATATATATATACATCAAAATAACTCGCCAAAAAAAAAAAAAAAAAAAAAAAAAGCGTAATGGAACGCAAAACTTTGGTGGAAAAATGATAAAATTATGTAATGATGGAACAAAATTTTGTTTTCTTAATTAATCGGCGGAAATGCAAAAAAAAAAAAAAAAAAGAAGAAAAAAAAAAAACATAAATCAACCTGAATTCTTTTTTTTCTGTTCTCTGGACTAATATTCTGCACAGTCATTAAATGAAATTATTATTGTCACCTAACGGGTGTGAGTGAGTGTTTGCTGAATTGGTGGAACACATATCAGATATTGCGTCCATACACTTTTTATGGTAAATCACCATACGCGAATTTTATTCGTTTTAGCGTATATACATTATATATATATATACATACATGTGGGAGTAATGGGTACCACTTTGGGGGTTTTGTTTTGTATTGCATCATACGTTGTTTTATTTTATTTATTTATTTTTTTATCATAGCTATAATATTTGTCCCCTTTTGCCTAGTGTGGGAAATTTTGTTTGCAAAACTATCGCTACAATGGCGCAAAATTTACAATTTTGTTTTTTTTATAAAAGGGAAACCGAGGGGAGTATAAAAAAAAAAATAACGTATTCGTTCCATCGCAAATGTGTACATCCGTGTTACAACTGTGTGTATGTGGGAAATGGGTGTATTTGAATTTTTACCAATGCGGGGGGCCACGTAAAATTTATCCAAGTAAGGAGAACAAAGGGGGGGGGGTAGCCAAATTTTTAACGTCCCCAAGTTTGTTGCATGTTCGGCTTCTCTTCAAAAGGAAGGAGGATTTTTTTTTTTTTTCCTCTTTGTGTAAAAGCGCTTCTCTAAAAGGGAGAGAACTAACTGCACATATATGAGCCATTCGCGGGGTCATACGCATCCACTGAGGCTTCACTGCGTAAACGGCTTCCCCATTGGGTAAACCTCAGGAGACAGGCCCGGACAGTACCATAAAAGGGGATTGTATTTAGAAGGGGAAAACTTTACAAGGGAGATGCGTCGGTACACCGTTACATGTGCCCCCCCCTCAGTGGGAATGATTCTGTACATAAAAATATGTTAAAAGTAAAGTTGCATAACGGATTGAGGGGACAAAGAAAAACACACACGCATGTGTCATATTGTCATGGGTTTTTATGCAGACGACCACGGAAAGGTACACCTGTATACGTATGCCCCCTGTCGTGACGCGCACGTGGTTTGGGTTTAAGTACAATGAGAAATTCAAATGGGTGAATAAAATTTACAAAAAAAAAAAGAAAACGTTTCATTCACCAGTGTATACTGTCCATTTTAAACGGTCGGAGCGACCACCTCCAAAAAAAAAAAAAAAAAAGAATTAATTAATTAATTAGAGTGCGCTTTTCAATGGTAATGGGGACAGTCGGACAAATTCCTAGGCACAATGTCCGTTTAATACTCCTTCCCGCTGTCTGCATACTGTTTCAGTCAAACTGGGATGTCCTGGGGAAAGACGTCCTTCAGGTTGAACTCCGCCACGTACATGAGCTTGCTGGGGGAGACCTTCCTAATCTGCAAAGGGAAAAAGGGGGGTGGTGTGGTGTGACGCGATGCAGGTGGTGTGGTGTAGGCGATGCAACACGGAACTGGGCCCACTGCAACAAACTCACCTCGGTAATCTTCATCTCGCGCGGGAGACCCCTCAGTTGCATCCGGATGTTTCTCTGCGCCTCTTCATAAAATAACTCAGGCTTCGCGAAGAAGTAGCAGTGTATAAACACATTCCTCATTTGGTCTCTGTGGCATTTTCCCTGGGTATCCTTTTGACCAGTAATACTGTACATATGCAACAGTTCCTGAAAGACATCCAAAAATTCAAAAGCTGTTTGAGGCAAATTCATGAGCACATGCACATCGCCGTAGAGACCTAAATTAATATCCACGTGGTGCGTTTCATTTGGGGGGGAATCTTGTTCTGTCTTCTTCGTATCATGGTTCTTTTTGTCTCGGTGGACTTTCTGCTCCTGCCCCTCAGGGTGCTGGGCTGCGAACTCGAAGGGGTGTTCTGCTACGTG
Organism: Plasmodium fragile; assembly: GCF_000956335.1. Lineage (NCBI taxonomy): Eukaryota > Apicomplexa > Aconoidasida > Haemosporida > Plasmodiidae > Plasmodium > Plasmodium fragile. The sequence continues at coordinate 360,115 of NW_012192595.1, read as the reverse complement.
ACCACTTGCATCACCATGGGTCAGCTTCGTCTTCTTTTCATGGGTGGCATTTTGAAGGGCGGGATCATACTTAGGAGCATCCCGGTCACTTGCCCGCTTGTTCCTTTTTCCCGCATCAACAGTGCTACGATCCGCAGAGTTTATAAAATCGAGCGAGACGTTTCTCCAATTCTGTTGACTCAGCTCCATTTTCAACGTTGATGTGTCACGTGAGCAAATATTTAATGTAAGCAGCATATGGACAAAGGCCCTAGCATCCATGTTATATGTGAGGATACTTTTCCTTTTATTCAATTTAATATTAACGTTCATAAAATTATAAGCATGCTCATTAATATCGTTTGAAAAACATAAGCAATTTTTTTTGCTGAGGTGTAGACTGAATATACCAACCCCAGCAAAGAGGTCCACAATTATGGAGTTGTTTTCAACGAGGTCATATATTCGATCTCTCTCTTTTTTTAATTTTGAATTCCAATAAATTAATTCATAATTCAGTTTTATTTTAATATCGTTTTCTTTTAAAGTGGTCAGATAATTTTTTTCTCCTGCTAATAATTCGATATTAAATGTCCTATGCACATTTTGCAGAATATCCTTTTTGTTTATAACTGTTTTTATGCTTTTATTTTTGTCTAGGATAATTTCTGCAATTACTTTTTTATAATTTTCAAAACGTTCACAAAAATTTAGGTGAGCTATGTGTCCAATCATTTCGTACTTATGAATCACTTCATTCTCGGAGGGAAAGACCTTCTTCAATATTTCGGCCATATTCATATTGTCGTACCCAAACTGCAACTGAATTGTTGTGATTTTGATTCCTTCTTTGGTTATAAGGCGGAAGAGTTCCTCCAGGGTTTCCCCTTCGTTGCATTGCGCAGCAGAGTCGCTCTCTTGCCCATTTTCCGGGTGCATGTACACGCCTTCCATGACCTTTTTCCCTTGCTCTTCCATCAACTCGTGCAGGGCTTTGTTGAACCGCGCGTTGAGCGGGATTAGCCTGCAGTCGTCCAGCGGAGCGTTTGCCAGCGGAGCGTCTTCCAGCGCAGCATCCACATTGCGGTTCACGTCACCGTTGGCGTTACCACCCACGTGTTCTGCTCCCCCCTGCAACCCCTCCACGTGTGAATGAATAAAGTGCAGGAGTTCCCCGTCATAGTCTGCCGCGTCAATTAGGCACCCCTGGTACTCCCTCATCTTCAGTACAGAAGGGAAGCGAAAGATGTTTAGGAACCATATTTTCGCTTGCTTATGTTTCAGGACCTCATTCACTTTGTATTTGTTGAGCACCAAGCAGTGCGTCCTCTTTTCATACTTGACCTTTTGCTTCACATCGGATAGAGTTTTTATATCAACACTGTTATTCATGATTACAAAGCCCAGGGTGGCTTTCCCCTTTTTGCCAAGTGAAATAACTTGCTCAAGGCATAAGCAGAGCAGGGAACACAGCAGAAAAAAAAATCCACAAAACATTAACTGGGCATGTTATAGGAGAGGGAAGCGTCCACGTAGAGGTGTAGGGAGATAAACAAAGAAAACGGACGCACCGCTAAATACATACTTTGAGTTATGACCCAATGAGATATGTGACAAAGGGGACCCCCAAAGGAGGCTCTCTTTTGTTACAAAGCTAAGCTGGGGAGACCAGCAACAATTGCATACTTACCGCTTCACATCAATGAGAATTGTTTTTTTTTTTTTTTTCACAGCAGGGAATACATTGACAGTGGCAACGTTTAATCTGCGTCGCGTTCTGTTCATATGAAGCATTAGCTGGAGTTGGATTTTGCAGAGGTAGGGGCAAACATGTTAGAACCTCATTTGTGCGCTCCCGAAATGGTACTTCAAAAAAAAAAAAAAAAAAAAAAAAAAAAATTTA
>NW_012192595.1:353702-354685 GCF_000956335.1 Plasmodium fragile | reverse complement strand
ACAGTTTTGGCTTCATATCGTTCGAGTACGCCGCATGCTGTCTACTATTTTTTTTTCCATTTTAAATTCTACGTGGCCATCGGGGTATAGGCGTGCAAGTACATGCGTATGTGCATACGACCGTGCATACGACTGTGTATACGGCTGTGCATACGGCTGTACATACGCATGAAAACGGGGGGACACCCCGGTATGGCACGTATTTACATAGAGCAACAACTGCCCGCTCTTCACATTCCGCAGCGCCACCTTAGCATAACGTTTTTCGTTTTAAACAAATACAACGTATGTTTTGTTCACGTATTGCGTATGCAGTTATTTTTAATTTCATTTTTATTTTTGTTTTTTCTTTTTTTTGTTTCGCCTGTCGACTCATTCTATTAATCATTTGCATAGCGGCGCGAATTGTGGTATGAGCGCATTTGTTTCGCAGTCCACATTTTCTTGTATTTTTTTCTTTTCTTTTTTTTTTTTTTGAAATTTGCCAGTGCTGCATACACTGACATACACACTGGGGCTTCCCACATGTTAAGAAAAAAAAAAAAAAAAAAAACGATCGGTTAACCTAGCGGAACACAACGCCTAGCAAAGAATGATATAAACGGGAAAGGAAATCCGAACAAACGTTTTGTAAGTCATGGCTGCAAATGAGTGAAATGCTGCTACTGACTTTTACACGCACGAATGCTCAATTTTGTTGAACGTGCACGAGCTAGTGAGGCAAGAGGACGAAGCACAGTGCAAAATAAACGGACGCCCGGCAAAGACATAACACTGGTGCGCACCTACCTACCTACGGGCCTACCAGTGTTGTCCGTCGTTGCTTAGGATTAATTGTCCCGTTCTCAAATGCGTTCATTCGTGTATCGGTTTTTTAGCATATCCTTTTGTTGCACCGCTTCCTAAGATACACACACAGTGTCCATTTATTGCCTTTTTTTAACCCTCACGTGGCTTTCCTTTTTTTTTTTTTTTTTTTTTTT
>NW_012192595.1:343193-353602 GCF_000956335.1 Plasmodium fragile | reverse complement strand
ACGTGGCTTTTCTTTTTTTTTTTTTTTTTTTTTTTGTCCCATTTGTGATGCCGTCAGATGTATGCTGCAGGCGGGAAGGGTTATAGTGCCCCCATTGGAAAAGTACCTTTTTAGGCGTTCGTACACTGGTCAGCAAGACAACACCGAATGGGCGCAGAAAAGGTGGCACCTACCCCACAGCATGATTTCATGCAGGCGTTGCAGTAGCATCCCAAATGATTGTTCTTCCAACCCTAAACCCGTATGCTACACTTTATAAAAAAAAAAATCGCAAACAAATTACCCCTTTTTCACATGCACAGAATAGCTGTTTTTTTTTTTTTCCCCCTCCGAAAATAGTGCCCATTCCTGCATGCAAAGTGCACTCACAGTATGCTGCCCGAATGGTATAAAAAGAGAAAAAAAAAAAAAAAGAAGTAGACGCGTTTGTGGTATTCTATGGACTGATCGTTATTTGAAGTCTTTTAAAAATTCATCGCTTCGCCTTTTGTACAGACGGAGGCACATCCCCAGCATACACATCACATGTAGGGGTTAAGAAGAGGCACAACTGGAGGTTTTGACCTGAATTAATGCTACGTGTCCAAGCATACAGCGAAGATTATATATATGAGTACAAATGGGCAGTACGCATATGTGCACATAAAAATGTGTTTCAATTAGCACATGTTAATGTTACACGCGAACGCGCGCATACTCTGCCTGGACAGTTCGTGCCTCTTCCAAGAATTACGTGTATTTTGCTGTGCAAATTTTGTGCTTTTCTGATTTATATACATTTTTTTTGTTTTTTTTTTTGTCTTTTTTACAATTGGCACAGTTTTGGCTTCATATCGTTCGAGTACGCCGCATGCTGTCTACTATTTTTTTTTCCATTTTAAATTCTACGTGGCCATCGGGGTATAGGCGTGCAAGTACATGCGTATGTGCATACGACCGTGCATACGACTGTGTATACGGCTGTGCATACGGCTGTACATACGCATGAAAACGGGGGGACACCCCGGTATGGCACGTATTTACATAGAGCAACAACTGCCCGCTCTTCACATTCCGCAGCGCCACCTTAGCATAACGTTTTTCGTTTTAAACAAATACAACGTATGTTTTGTTCACGTATTGCGTATGCAGTTATTTTTAATTTCATTTTTATTTTTGTTTTTTCTTTTTTTTGTTTCGCCTGTCGACTCATTCTATTAATCATTTGCATAGCGGCGCGAATTGTGGTATGAGCGCATTTGTTTCGCAGTCCACATTTTCTTGTATTTTTTTCTTTTCTTTTTTTTTTTTTTTTTTTTTTTTTGTGTTTTTTTCGTACTCCACACGTTTTGTCCTTTTCCTCCGTGTGAGCCTCTTCACGCCTCTGCACAATAGTGCTGTGTTTGCGTGTAAAAAAAAAGAAACAACGGCGCACGCTATCCTCAGGCTTGCACTCCGCTTCATCATAAAGGGGTCCAAATTTGTGAACCTGTACACGGATGTATATGCATACGTGCATGTGCCGGTGTCGCCCTTGCCCCACAACACTGCAGACATTCGCTGCCTTAGTTTTGTAGCCCTCTGTGTAGTGGTACTGTTTCACGCGTCAGTTGCAAAAAGGCAGATACACGTGCACACGGACACGACACCCTAACATCGCTACAACACCTCTACAACATGTATACTTGCCTCCCCTTTTTTGCAGCCTCTGAATATTTGAAGCGTTTTTGTTACTACTTCTTTTTTTTTCCCCGCTTTTGCGTTACCCCCTTCAAATTGTCCAAGAAGAATTTACACCAACATGGCGAACACGGGGACTACAGACCTAAGTTGGCTGCCCTCAGATGCAGATGGTTAGAAAATCCCCCTGTGGCGTTTTTATTTTGCTTCATAAACGATGCGAGCGGAGAGCACATATAATCGTTTGACTCGCTTTGCGGAGTGACCACTTATGTGTCTTCATGTGCAGCGCGCGTATAAATTAAGAACCCCTTCATTCATTTTGCGTGTGGTGATTACATATATGTATATAAGCCTAGGGCACAACATCATCTCATCCATTGGTCCCAAATAAGGTTTTATAATCGTGGCCAATGGGGAGAGAGATAATCCATTCATCTTTACCTTTTCCTTTTTCTTAATTTCTTCTCCCCTTTTCCTGCTTCCCTGTTTCCGCTGCATCCCCCCCAATAGAACAACTCGCCTTAGGATTCAAAATTGTCACCAACGCTTACAAGACTAGGGTTACGTCCCAGGAGGCAGAAATCAGATCTCTCAAGGGACAGCTGACGGAAAAGCTTGAACAAGTTATTTCTGCATCCTTCATGTTGTATTAGTTTTTCATAGTATTGCTTATGCGCATGTCTACCCCCATAAGTAAACAGACCCAGCATCCGTTAATTTGCCCCCGTTTTATCGCGTTCACGCACACACCCTGCAGCTCTCGTCAATACAAAAAAAATATAGCAACCTGGAAGTTCAGTTAATTGAATCCACACAGAGAGGAAACCAGCTGGCGGACGAAAACAAGCAGTTAATAGCAACCATAAAGAAGGTAAGAAAATGGGGGCGAGACATTACACGTTCTGCTGCTAACAGGGATAAACAGTTGCATATAAGGCTCGACATGTGTGCCCATATGTGTATGTTGTCCCCGTGATGCGTTTGTACGAGGATGAATTGCTATCCGGGGGAATATTCAATCAGGGGAATTTAAACACAGACACTATTGTACATGAAGTGGAAAAGGCACACACACCGTTTGGCAATTAGCCATTCAGCGTGATTACACTACAAATAAAAACGTTGCAATTGTATTACAATGTGGCAAGAAGATTTGCTTTTTTTTTTTTTTTTTTTTTTTTTTTGACAAGCGCAAGTGCCGAAATTGCAGCAATAATTTTTTGGCTAGCTGGAACAGTATTGACAAGTGTATTTTTTTTTTTTTTTTTTTTTTTCACAGCTGAATAGGGACATAGACCGACTGGAGAATCTTAAAAAGGCCGTCCTCAATTCTATCCAGGAGGAACATGAAGTGGAGGATGCACATAAAGTAACTTGAAAGATAAATTTTGTACACTTGTGCATTTTGCACAAATGCACATTTTGACTGTATGCATCAACTAAACGTTTGCTGTGAGCATATTGGGAGAAGGGTGGGGGCATCCCCACGAGAGGTACGATTCTTCCCTCCACGCTTTTCTTTCGCCGCCCACTTGCAGTACTATTCCGCGGACGACATGCTACACACGACCGCGCCGAGAACGATGCTCGAGATCAATGGCAATGAGGACTCATGCCAAACCCTAATTAACAAAATTGTTAATTCGGATGCGCACAACATCATCAACGGGAATTTCAACTCGCCCTACCTGGCAGCAGGGTAACAACCTTGAGGGGAGGTGCTAAGAACTGGAGGCAGTGCAACGGTGTCGCATCGTACAGAATGAACGAAGCAGTTACACACATTCGCGCTGGAGAAGGGGTGAAGTTCTGGCTGTCTCTCCCCCTCCAACCTCGCATTCGTTACCACATGGACTGGACGCTAATTGAACAGGAGCCATTGTGTGCACTCCACGTATACATCCCCCTAATGCTGTGTCTCTCCTCCGTGGGTCCAGCAGTAAAACTCCAATCACGTCTCCCCCATTTATGATTGCTCCCTTTTGCAGAACCGCCGGCGAGAAAAACACAGACGGCAGGGCCTTCTTCCGCAACGCAAGAAGCAGACTGACATACGAGCAGTTTAACCAGTTCCTATCCAATATTAAAAAGTTGAATAACCACCAACAGAAGAGAGAGGAGACGTTGAAAAAAGCGCAAGCTATATTTGGCGAGGCGAACTCTGATCTGTACGAAGAATTTAAAGTCCTCATTTCTAAGCATTCTTAGGGAATATTTTTTTTTTGTGTGCACTGTGTGTGTGTCAAACGTATATCTGTCCATCTCTCCCTTTTCTTGCTGTTTTATTTTTATTTGTTATTTTTTTTTTTTTTTTATTCTCCCCATTTCTTTTTTTCCTAATTTTTGTTTTGTGTCTCCCTCCCTGCGCGCGGCGACGCCCTTTCCCCCTCATCACTTGTGCCCCCCTTCCCTCACTGATTGCCGCCAATTTTCTTTAAGTTCCGCCTAATTATTTCTGTATATATAACAAGGGGGCTACAAATGGGATACCTGTTCAGGTACTTGTTTGCCGCCATGCGCACCCAACTTTTTTGCCATTTGTTAACAAAACTGTTTTTGTACTTTTTGTCCCCCTAGACACGCATGTATAGCAGTCGTCTAATTTTGCCTTCCCTTGAATGACTGAAGGGAAAGAGGAAACCCAGCACAGGTGCGCGGAGATGGAGGCCACACCTCTTTACACCTCCCGCATTCTTTTTAACTCATTCATTTGTGCACATAGGAGGGGTAAACCAACTTCAGTTACACCTATGAGGGGGCTCTACTCTCAATAATGGTATGGATCATCCCGCGCCCCTGCACAGAGAGGCTGCCCATCGGGAGACATGACCCGGTATGGTCCATTGTACAAAATGTTTCTTCAAAAGGAGGGCGTTGAACAAAATTATCAAATGGTTAAATTATGAATGCATAAAAATGTAAAGGCATAAAAATATAAAGCCATAAAAATGTAAAGCCATAAAAGTATAAAACTGTCCAATGCGAGACGTCCGCCAGACAATTCCAATGCGACGCGCAAATGGTGCAAACTGCACACCCTGCCAGGGATGATATCCAGTAACCTGCTCGTGGGAGCACAAAAAAAAAAAGATCAAAAAAAAAAAAAAAAAAAAAAAAAAAAAAAAAAAAAAAAAACAACGAGCGAACGATAGGCACAGAATTGAATAATCTCAATGAGCGACGGGACTACTTCTTCCTGAGCAACCTACTCAAGACGCCCCTGTCCCCGACACTTTTCCTCTGTGGAGCGCTTTCGCAGGGGTCCCTTTTTGGCACAAATGCGCCTGTTTCACAAGGGCCCAATGCTGCATTCATGGCTTCATTCAGGACTTCATTCCTGGGGAAGGAATTACCCGCCCTGTTTTTATTCTCCCAAGGATGATGGCCCCCTTCCTGATGGCCGTGATTTAGTATATCATTTGCTGCGCTACGTGACTGCTCCTCGTTGGGCACGGGGGGACATAACTTCTGTGCGTTCATGTCGACCTTTTCCACATGGGTGCCCCCATATAAGGCAGACCCCGGGTTCGGTGCATCCAGGGGGATTAGTTTACACCCACTCTTGTCCCTCTGTTTGGCACCCATCAACATGCTCAAGGAATACGCGCAGTAGGCGGCGACCTTCCCCACGTGGCTGTCCCCATTTTGTCCTTCATTAGTCAGGGCACTCATATCTTCACATTTTGTTATTATTTGTTTTTCCCGACTTTTTTCCCCACCGACAGGAGGATAATTTGTACCACTTGTACTCAACCCATTGTTGCTCATATGCTGTAGACACAATTGGTTTGTGCGTGGGTTAGGTGGTATTCCACGTGGGGTCATTCTTTCGCCTTCCCCATGTGGCATATGTGCCCCCCGTTGGTCATCCTGTTCACCTACCACATTGCCCTTCCTTATGTCCCCCCTTTTCTCGGACGTTTGAAAGAAGCGCGCATCTGTGTTGTCATATGAAGTTGCTTCAATGTGACTCCTATCCTGTACATTGCTGTGTAGGGTTATACCCCTATGGTTGTCATTACCGTATGTATAACCCATCATCATGCTCTCTCCCATGCCCCTATCTTTATGGAGGGCATTTCCATTTTGTTCGTTTGGAAAAGGGGCATAACTCTTGTCCATTTCGAATGCTTCTTCTTCCTCGGCATCAAGAGGGGAACAATTTTTACTGTCCCTTTTTGAGTTCTTGTTTAATACATTTGCTAGGGATGTGTTTTGGTTTTTCCATCCTGCTTCTACTCCACCTGTGGGTGTATGTTCATTCCCCACATGCGTTACCTTTTTGCGTAAGGTCAGATGCACGAATTTGTCCTTGTTCTTTTTATACTTTTCGTAGTTATTTAAAATTTCCTCATTGATGGCCTCTCCCTGGGGGGTATTGGTAGGTCGATTTGTTTCGCTTCCATCCATGTGATTTGTTTCGTAGTGCTCACTGCTAGCGTTGCCGTGCTGGACGTCCCAATTAAATGACCCATCCATTGCACCACCAAGGCCTTTTCCAACATGTTCATTCTTCCCTTTTGAAGTATCCATCCTGTTGTTTCCTTCCCCCTCATGGGATTTCTCCTCCACCTTCCTCGATAGATCTGCTCCATGACCAATTTGCATCTCTTCCACGGGGAACACATGCATTTTCCCTGCACACTTGGGGTTATAATTTAATGTGGCATTTTCCTTCCCTCCATGATGTCCCATTAGGGTGTCTTCCCCCTGATTGGCACAAAGAACGCTTCTATTCAGATGGTGCATGAAGGACCCTGACCATGAGAGGGGGTCGTTGTTTGTCCCCTCCTCTAATCCCATGTGAGATTCCTCCCAGTTCTGCATAAATATAGAATACAAATCATCCTCTTTTATTTTTTCAATTACTTTTTCTTCTTTAGTAATGTCACTTATAATTTTCTTGTATTTCGTCTCGTCAAAATTTTCCAGGTCTCTTCGGATTTGATAATCCATGTGTGTGCATTCGTCTTCCCTCTTTGCGGGGGCACACTGCCGCTCTCCGTCCTTCGTGTTGTGGTGTGCACTTTTCTGCCCTTTGCCATTTTCACGGACGGTAATCTTCCCTTTGGTGCCGCCACCCCGTGGGAGGCGCCTGCTCCTCGGCATCCTAACATCCACGGAGTTATCACTAAAGCCACAGGAGTTTAACTTAACATGTTTATATTCATGTTGTTCGTAGTGCTTTCCATATGCGTCCCTTCCCCTGTTGTTATATGGCTGGCCATGCACTTTGTTAATTTTTCCTTTCTGCATCAATTTCGTCCGTTGCTGCTGCGTAGTGTGATGTGGGAAATTTTTCACCTTGCCGAGAAGGGTATACATTTCGTCCTCATACAAATATTCCCTCCCGTCACTGTACAATTCGCTACCCACGTTGCTGTCTTCTTCATTTTCAACGCTGCTATCGTCTTCACTACTCACCTCTCCATCTACACACTCCGCAGGAGAAACATTGACACACCGCTTCCCATTACGACGATACCTCCCCCCCCTGTCCAGTAAGTTCACCCCATGGTTATATTGAAGAAGACCGTTTTTCATTTTTTCATTTTGAACAACCAAGCGCTTGTTCCTTTTCCTGTCCTTGGTAAGTGCCTTATTTAATTCGCACAGCTTATTGTTTAATTCTTTTTCTGTGTATTCATGCATGTCTAATTTTTTTTTTAATTTTTTATTTAGCTCTTCCATCTCTTCATTTTTGTTGGTTAATTTCTGGTTGGTCATTTGTTCCTTTTGTAGCAACCCCTTCAGCTCGTTTATTTCTTTCAACTTATTTTTCTCTTCCTGCTCGTGGAAGAGAAGTCTGCTGTTCATTTCCTCCTTCAGTGCACTTCGAACTTGGGCAATTTCTTCGTCCTGCGGGAATGGATCAGCAATAATTCGCGTTAGGTGTGCATTACGTACAACTGCTCCTGTGACATTGCAGAGGAGGCTATGTGTGTGCAATGGACACTTGAGACAGCTTAGAGGCTGCGCCAGTTTTACCTTGTTCGTGAGGAGAAAATGCAACGTTTTGTTTTTTTGCAGCTCTTCAGCGTAGAGCCTTTTGTATCTCCTATACCGGCTATATAGCTTTGGCTGATGCTGGTCGTCGCGTCGCTCGCGCAGCTTATTCCTGTGGCGTGGTTTCTTTTTCCCCTTATTTGGGGGCACCTTCCCCGCGGTGTCCACCGAGCGCGCTCTATTTTTTCCATCCTTGGATTCACCTGCCCTCACTCGCAGTTGCTTCCCTTTTCTGCGTCCCTTCTTTTTTCCCCCTCGGGTGGTAACCCCGTTTGTGTTCATATGCGTCAGGTCGGACAGACACAACTCGTTCGACACACACATACTGGAGTTGGATCCACGCGAGGAGCTACTACACGAGGAGCTACTACACGAGTGGTGGTTACCCAATTTGGACAAGCTGCAGCTGTGACTGCGCGGGGGGCTACTCCCTTGCAGAGACGACATGCATTCTTCACTCCTACTGTCAGTTTTGCTTCTCCCCACAAATCTTTTTTTCCTTTTTTTCTTTTCCTTTTTTTGCTCTCTACGCATTTTTTCATCACTGCGGAGTGTCTCCCCACGAGGTTCCTTCCCCCTCCTCCGCCGTTTCCCTTCCGCCACCTGGGAGGCTCTCCAGTCAAGTCCAATAGTCTTCAACCGGTTGATTAGGAAGGCCAATTTGTCACTCTTCTGGCAAAGGGCAGAATGAACCTTTAGGAGGATATGAAATATGAACTCCGTAAAATTGAGGAAACTTGTATGGACACTGATTTTAACCCTGGCGTGGATGATTTCCTGTTCATTTTTCATTTGGTGAAAATGCTCCTCCCACTTTTGAATGGTATCCACAAGGGTTGTGTTGTCTTTTCTTAGGTTGTTTATTTTGAGTTGTGCTTCCTGCATTTGGTGGGTCAGTTGCTGCGTCACCTGCTCAGTCATCTGCTGCACCGTCTGTTGCGCCGTCTGGTTGGCTCTGCCCACGTCCCTCTTCAGCTTGTCCAACAAATGAGCCAAGTACAATTCGCTGGTTTCTTTTTCTACTTGAAGTTTTAGTATTACTTGGAAGAGTTCATGGGCCCCATGCAGGGAAGCCAGTTGGGGCTTGCACCTGGTGCAAAGGACCTTTTCCGTTTTGTTCATAAATGATTGCTGGATGGCTAGCACAAAGAGGTAGCCCTTTTTTTTAACTTGTTCGAATGTGTCTTTGTTCTTTTTCAGCAGTTCGGCTTGGAAACTGCTTACTGTATGTGTGAGGGAGAGCAGCTGGTCTCCCCGCTTAACGGTGTTATTGGCGACCTCATTCTGTATCGCACCAACCACACAACTGGCATCATCTACGTCCCCCGTGCCATGCCCAACAGCAGGCAACTCCCCAACTGCAGGTAACTCCTCACTGCAAGCCACTGTGATACATGAATTGGAAGGATTTAACCAATTCTCTTCCTCCCTTTTTGCCTCTACATTTATCTCGGGTGCAAAATTTGCTTCCTTTTCTTCGCTTATGGCAGGAATGCACTCTAACGCCTGCTCTACCATTTGTACACACGCATCTCTGTTATGATTATGCGTTGTGCTAATGCAGCTGATGGGATTGGAAGAATTTGGGGTCTCCGTTGGGGGACTTTCCGTCGTGTCATTTTCCCTACTGTTAGCCGTTGCAACGGTGTTTATGCTGCAGTTGAGGGCAGCACCTTCCATTGCTTCCGCTGGGTGGGGGGCGCCCTGTATTGCCTCGTCACGCTTCAAGGTGTCATCTATGTTGTCCATGCCCGCGGGGTTTTCTGCCTTTTCTGCCTTCTCTGCGTTATTTGGTTTTTGTAAATGTTCACCGCTTGCCGCCTGGACCACCTCGCCTAAAGTACATATTGCAGATTCCCCCTTAGGGGAATCGTTTATTTCCGGCAGATTATCCGTTTCATTACTGCCCCCTACTTGGTTATGACTGCTCCTGGGAGAAGACGCGTCCAAAATAGGAACGCACTTTTCCCTTTCGCTGAGCTCATTCTCATACGTTTCTTCATTTTTATTTTCCCCTCCTCCATCGGGGGGGCATGCATTTAATTGGTCTATGTCATCTTTATTCATTAGCTGGCAGAGGGGGAATGCTCACACTGGGTCATGTCACTTTGTGTGGGGGGCGGGATGGAAAGTCGAATACAAAAACGAGCACGCAGTTGGTAGGGTTACGTGAGAATTTAGTCCACCTGTCCGTTGTATTTTTCTTTTTTTTTTTTTCCCCCACTTTTGAGGAGCACAAAAACAAGTGCACTATGTCAGATGTGCAATTCTGTACACATGTGTGTGCAGATTATTATTCTTTCTTTTTGTTTTTAAAAAATAATATGACATGATAAAAGGCATTCCTTTTTTTTGTTTATGTACCTGCTCGTGGGGGAGATACGTGCACTGGGCGTTCACCGCGAGTTGGCCTTATGTCCCCTCTTGGCGCTGTTACCTATGTAGTGCGGCTATATGTGCAAAGGTTTATTTTATGCCTTTTTTCGTGGTGAAGAATTTTGCTTCCGAAAAGGCAACGAGCCTTATCCGTGTCCGCGCCGGGGGCACCTCTCACCCTTCGGGATGCACTATCCGGTCGCTTGGGCGCTTCGCAGTTTTGCAAGTTTGCCGCTCCACTGCTCCTTTTCCGCACAGCTTCAGGGTCAAGGATTGCTATTCTCCGGTCGTGCTTTATCTGCCAAGTTGCATATTTGGCTTGGAGCTAATGTCTAAAGTTTTTTTTTTTTTTTTTTTTTTTTTTT
>NW_012192595.1:323443-342762 GCF_000956335.1 Plasmodium fragile | reverse complement strand
TGAATTTTTTTTATTGAGTAGCGAAGGTACGTTCAGTGTTCCCTTTTTTTTTTTTTTTTTCAAATTGGGTTTTTTTTTTTTTTTTTTTTTTTTTTTGCGCTTGCATATTTTTGTGCTATCTTATCTTTGCGTGGGCCAGCTGGTCACTTGTGCCCATAATGGGGCCCTTCCCATCGTGCCATTAAAAATTATGCATCCTGACTGAACACGCGTCCTTGTGTACACTTGGGGAAAAAATAAAAAATACACATTTTAGTGTGCATGTTGTGCTTAACGCATGCGCAGGTGTGCTTTTTTGGTCGACTTTTCCCGCGGATTTCTTGGCAAAAAAAATTGGCAAATATTTTCGGTGTTTTTTTTTTTTTTGGCGTCCTTTTTTTTTGATGATTTCTTTTTTCTCCTTGCGCGAAATTGTCCGCTGCCTAAAGCTCCACGCCGTCGGTTTTGCTTCGCCTCGCTTTTTCACTTCTTCATTTTCCACTTTTCAGCTGCCTTTTTTTTTCGCGCCGCTCCCCACACGCTCGTTCTGCGCAAATGCAAAAAAAAAAAAAAAAAAAAAAAAAAGAGTTTTCTTTTCCTGCCTTCTCCGCCGATCGCCACGTTGCATTCGTTGCGCCTATTTGACGCATTGTAAAAGCTGTGTTAAAAAAAATGGCAGCAACAGGATTCCCTACCCGACTTCTTTAACTGTTCTGCGATTTTATACTCCTGCAACCGCTGCTGCTCGAGTGAATCGAATGGTCGCAATTTTTTTCCGCACTTTTAAAATTATTTTATTCGTTATACATTTTATGATTTTTTTTTTTTTTTAAATTTCTTTGTAACATGCCTTCTCCAATTCCGCATTTGTCATTGCATACCTCGTCCTATGTACGAATTCGCTTTTAAGGCGCTCAAGCGGAACGGTCAAATCACGCCCACCCCACGCCCTCACATGTCGCAGGGAAGCAGCTGTTGGGCGCAAGTCTGAGCCACGAGACAAGCCTGCCGTTTCATCCATTCAATTAGGGAAGCGCAGCAAGTTGGACGAGCTCAGCTAGCTATCACAAATCGACATAGCGCATACAACCACAGAGTTGTACGTAAAGTGAACATACCAATAAACGAGTAATTGAGAAATTTCCTTCTGTTGAACCTGTGCCCTTTATTACTGCCAGCTTGTTAAGCGTTACGTTACCTCTGCAGACAGGAAAAAGGAAGCAAAAAAAAAAAAAAAAAAAAAACATTTTATTTCCAATGCAACATGGCGAGAAGTAAAGTTAAAAAAGTTAAACCAAGAGCAAAGAAACCTTTAAAATTGGATAAGCAATTTAACTGCCCCTTTTGCAGCTACAAGAAATCGGTCGACATTAAGCTGTAAGGACGAGTGGAGGGAAAAAATGAGCAGCCCTCTCTCTTCTATTCATGTGTTTCCCATGAGGGGATGAGATACGTTTTATCCTGCTATGTTTGCACTGTTGTTACTGCATGCCCGTCTAACGGCTTCTCCCCCCCCCATGGATGCGCTTCCCCCTCAGGCACAGGTCCAAAGGAATAGGAGAACTGACTTGCCTCAAATGCGGAGTCAAGTACGCGAGCCAAATAACCAACCTAGACGAATGCATTGACGTGTACAGCGAGTGGGTTGATAAATGTTTAGATGCCAACAAGAAAGGATGTAATGAGCTTTTCTTTAATGATGAGTTGGCGGCCCTTAACAATATGGATGAGTAGAGAAGCAGGGGGGGGGGGGGGGGGGGTACAACCCAGCGCATTTCTGCAGGATGACCGTGGGGGATATAGTTCCCTTCCAAATCACCCACACTTTTAACCGCTTAACTTGTGTAAAATTAATTCTTATCTGTTCTGTAGCGCAACACATGGGGAAATGACAAGCCGCACTTTGGTTGCGTGCCAGAAGTATATGTTGGCACTGCGACTGCCCATACACATGTGTGAACCATCATGGTGTGCATTTAATATGCAACGAAGTAGTTACAGAAGTTAAGCATTAACTCCTTGCACATTTTAATATCCATGTGCTACATACCATTTGACCCCGTTCACATTTTTAACCCCGTTTTATGAAACCCCGTTTGCCGCATTTGCAAAGTGATCTTACAGAGGTTGTCGGGGGGGGACGAGAGACAAAAAAGGAAACAGATACAATACCATCATTTTGGCCCCGCGTTATATTCATTTCATTTTTTCTTGTACTTTGCGACGCGGCAATCATGTGTGAGAAAACCAGTGGAGCAGTTGCCGTACACAACGAACGAAAGTCACCTTATCCCCTTTTTCCGTTATGTATATTTTATATGCCGGCGCGTGTTCCTGTTCATATGCACATGTACATGTGTGTTCATATTTGGATGCTTGTTGCTGTGAGAGCAAGTTTTGTTTTTCCACAACTCTCTCGCTCATTTTTTTTTTTTTTTTTTTTCCAGTTCTATTTAAGAAGTGACGCAGCTTCTGAACAACTTGATTGGTTCGACGCGGGGTGGTGCCCACATAGGAAAGTCGATCCAATGTAAATTTGTATGCGCGCTTTTGCGCAAGTGTATAAGCCATTTTGTGTCACGCATAATGATATCATCTCGTGTTATCTTCACTCACGCTGCCAATGCGCACTGCAACACAAGTGATCACTCTTTATCGCGCGCATAGGTCATGCAAACAAACACGGGCGGTATTGTTTCCTGCATAGCAACTTTTATTTTTGACCCCATAGATTTTGTGATATAACTTGCATGTTCGCCACGCATATTGGGGTTATAAACAAGTGACAAAAAGGGGAGGAGAACGGAAAAGAAAATAAAAATAAACCGCATAGTAATGCACAATGGGGGATGCACACGGGCGAAAAAGATGCGCGCCACCAAACTGGTGAACTGCCCCCAATTGTATGCAAATGCAAAAGGGCTCTTCGAAACTGGGGGCCAAGGCGCAAACTGAACAATCACAGCATACATGTGGCAGATGGACGAAAACACATGTTTTATATACTTACTTTATAAAAGCACACTTCGAAGGGCTCTTCTTCGGTCGATTATTTTTTTTGTCGCCCAGGTTACGCACTTTTTAAAGTTTTCCCAAAGGGGCACACAAATGGTGACACAAAAAAAGCGGGGTGTCAATTTGAAAAAAATAAAAAAAAGCAAAAAAAAAAAAAAATTAAAAAACAAAAAAAAGCCACTTTAAAAACCGTCCAAAAGGGGAATTGGGTACAAAATTTTTAACAAAATATGGAGGTCGGTTTCGGGTGCCGATATGGAGAGAGGCCCCGTGGGAGGAATTTAACCCAAATGTATTGCACGCAAGGTATATATATATATTATGACGTGCAAGTATATACATATATAAAAATGGCACACGCGGTATTATTATTATTGTGCCTCGTTGCATGTGACGTTTCTGTAACGCACATGTAGCATGCACAGAGGTATGTGGCGGCAACGTTGTCAGATAAAATGGTGGGGGAGGATAATCTGTACGCACAACGGTATTTCCCTTATCCTGTGGCCAACTTGTTTTTATAAATGAGAAGAATTTCCCCGTGACTTCTTTGCAATTTTAGATGAATCTTTCCCAACATTTTCTTCAAACACGGCATCAGTTTGTTCTTTTTTTTTTTTTTTTTTTAATTTATTTTGTTCCGCATTTTTCCATTTTTTCGCTTTGTTTTGTTTTGTTTTATTTATTTTATTATTATTTTTTTTTTTTTTAATTTTCAATCCGCTTTTTTCCCCAACTGTGTTTGGCTTAGGCTTTGGTTAAATTTTCGCGCAGTGTTTCCCCTCATGTAGCAGTTTTTCTGTTTTTTATATACAATCGCTTGTGGAACCTTTGTAAATGTTATTAAAGCGTAACATTTTGTTGTAATAGTGGTTCAAGTGACCCGTTTTTGTGACTGTTGCTCCTTTTCCCTCCCATCGCATATGTTGGAAGGATACCCCCCAAACGGGCCGCGAAGAAGAAACAACGCACAAAAGTAGAGCAGCCAGGGGGAGCCAGCGCGCACAGCGGTTCGAAGTGGCACACCTCTTTGAACCGAACCAGGATTGACAGGGAGCCCGTTGCAGGGGTTCGGTAGCTGCCAGTGGATATTAAAAGGGGGACCCCGCGCACGTGCGGTGGATGAACAGCTAAAGGAGAAGTAGCTGAAACAGTTTGCTCCATTTTAAAACACAACAATTAATTTTACATACCGCACAAGAAGATGAAGGAAGACATAGCGAAGCTCAAGTACGGCCAGAGTGTGCCGAATGACCTGAAGGTGAGCAAGTGGACAGCCCTCGTGCTGTACTCCGTAGTGTCGGCATTGGCAACCTTCGTACACGCAGGATTCAGTAGCTGGCAGCCAATTATATACAAGTCAGGTGCCTTTAGTGAATTATGTTCACCAACGGATGAGATGCGAGAATTCAAGGTGGATGCAAATATATCTTATATGACATGTGGGAACCGAGACGTAGCTGTGAACAATTTATTTACCTTGTCCTTCTTTGTTCATTTCTTCCTATCGTCCTCCGTGAGTGGGTTCGTGTTGGATACCTTTGGAGAAAAGGTCTGTTTTGTAAGTGGCCAAATCATCCTAGCAGGAGCATTTCTATCCCTAGCAGTGTTGAAGTTTTCCTACGTATGGTATTTGTTCTTTTTAATGTTGGGTGTTTCAGCCGATTTGTGTTTCATTCCATTGTTAAAGATCTCCAAGTACTTCCCTGGAAAGGAGTCCCTAATATTTGGAATCCTTGGTGCAGCCAGATCTACAGGGTTTGCCATTGCGTTGCTTTTAAAATATGCCTTTTTCTACGCGTACAATTTTAAGGAAAACGAGTTCTACATTTTGTGTATAGTCTACCTCTGCGTATGTAGCTTGTATTCATTCCTTGTGGGAATTTTTATCGTACCGGGTAAGAACACAGAGCATTCAGAACTGAACAGTGAATTAGCCACAGGATCATCAAACCCAGAGAAGAAAAGAAACATAAGTGTTATGAACGAAATGGACAGAATGGAAAGTGCAGATAAAAAATTATACGATAATGAACCATGTTGTAAATTTTCAGATAAAATAAAAACGTTATGGAATCATCCTCAAAAATGGGAATATTTAATCACTTTATTTATATGCAGTTCAAGTATGATTAGATTTGATTATTTTATAAAAACCAATAGATCCATTTTAATATGGAAAGATTATGACCTGACGACCATATTTTCTCTCTCCACTATTATGTCCTTCCTCCCAACCCCATTATTTGGCTACCTGGCTGGAAAGTTTGGTTCCATATACAGCATATTAACAAATAACGTGTTTGTATTTCTTACTTATATTTTGATCCTATTTGATGGATACATTTTCAGATTGATGGCCATCATTTTGTTTTTCTTTTACATATCTTTCGTTTTCTCCTGTTTCTATTGCTATGTGGATGAGAAATACTCGAAGGAGCATTTCGGAAAGTTGTGCGGAATTATGTTTGCAGTTAGTGCACTTTGCCTCATTATAAATTTTTACCTCACCTACTTGACCGATGTTGTTTATATGTACCTGGGTGAGAAGAAGCATTTCCCAGTGACTTATGGTCTGAACGTCCTCGGAGTTGTCACACTGCTGTGTTGCTTGTATTTAAAAATCAAGGAGAAGAAAAAGTGAAGGCCTTTGCCTATTAAAGCGGGGACAGGGGGGAAAAGCAAGCAGAAGAAGAAAGAGAAGAACAACAGGAACACATGGTTAAGATTTGCCACATGGAAAAGAGTTAACCCCATTTTCTTTTTTTTTTTTTGCGCGCACCAATTGTATAAGTAACATATATCTCCGTACTCGTTTACACACTTGTTAGTATGCCCGACTGACATTGCCGCCTTTTTTTTTTTTTTTTTTTTTTTTTTTTTTTTTTTTTTAAAACAAAAAAGCTAGCTGTCTATATACTTGCGTGGGGTGTAAACATATGTATGCGCCAATGTGCGACATTTCACCCCACTGATTAGTTGCCACATTTTTTAATTACCCCTACTATTGTCAATTCCTGCCGCCCTTTTATGTGCGCTATAACTGCACATCCTTTTAATGCGCGAATGCATTTTTGTTTTTTTTTTTAAATACACAGAAAACATACGTCTGTACGTGTGTGCAGATCTCATTCAACTTGAGTTATTTTTTACAGTGACAATGGTTTGTATCCTATTAACCCTAAGTTAGGCTTTTGTGTCCAACCCCTTTCTCACTTTCACTTTTATCATTTGCATTTTTCGCGCATGAATGTTTTCCCATGCGGGTGTAGATTTAGCAGTTGTTGTCGAATCTTATGAATCACGGTGTTCGCCGTATGTCGCACTTGATGGCGATTTATGCCAAGTCAGTCTTTTTCCTTCAAGCGACATTGCGACAATTTGCAGATGACGCAGAGTAATTTTTAATGACAAGACACCATTTTGTTCCCCCACTTTTACTTTTCATTATGTGCAAAATATGCACCCTTTCAAGTTAAGCTATTTAATGTCGAACAACTGTTTTTTGTGTTTTTTCCCTTTTTTCATTTTTGTTGCATGGGGAAAATAACCTGCTAGGAAACTAATTTGTCCTTTATCCACGCGACATATAATAGTATTTATTTTCATTCTCCTGCGAATGCTTGTCTTCCATTCATTGAATGGTCTCACCCAAAGAGGGGTATTATCTCCCATGCTGTAATGACGCATGTCCGAAGGGTATGTTATTCCCTGTCTACTTTTGTGCAACAGGGCCAGAAAACACAACCCCGTTTTTCATCTTCCCCCTGCAGGCCATAAATGTGTGTGTGAAATAATTTGTTCATAATTATTTGTGCCTATGTTTCTTCCCCCGAATATGTTGTGTGCAAATGAGGAAATTGCAACAAAAAAGGAGTCTAGTGGAGTCATGCCAGACTGTACTGCCCGTACGACCACCACTGCACAAAGTTAACTACGCACATACATAATTAACATTTTAAATCTTTTAATTTTTTGTTTTTTTTTGTTGGCTTTTTTCCGAGTTTTTTTTAAAACATAACGAAAAAAACAATTATTACCAAATAAAGTAGCTATTCCGTTTTGCATTAACAAATCATCAAAATAGAATTTAAAAAAAAAAAAAAAAATCAGCTAGCTAGCTAGCTAGCCAACCGACGTTAACATTTAACATATAAAATGCGAGAGGCAAAGGTAAATGTGTTTGGAGGCATCTCCCATATATATATATATATCAAAAAAAAGTGTCGCTAACTCGCACGCGGGAAAGCGCACAACGTTTACAAGATCAAGATGAATTCGTCCTCGCGATCAAAATTACAAAGGGAAAATAAGGTGTCCACAGTTGCAACAGGCAACCCCCTGCCGCCAATCGATTTCTTCCCCCGTCCTAATAAAGCGCTCCGGTGCGACGCACAACTGTTCGATAGTGTCCTTTAAGACCGCCCCAAACGTTTTCACTCTAACTGCTGTCCACGTGCATGGGAAGAAAAAATGGTTTATGCTCTCATTTTCGTACTTCCTACAATCGCCTCATCCTATCCCCCTTGTCTCCCCTACTTGCATCATTTGTCCTTTTCGTAAAAATAAAACAACGTTGTTTCCTTATTCATGGACTCCCTTTCCTTGGAAGTCCCCTCAAGAAAGTATTTGTAAATTTTTTTTTCCTTGTTTGTGAGTCCTTCCAGGAAGTACGAATTTAATTTGGTTTTGTTGTTTATTAAAAAATGTATCCTCGTTTTTTCTGCCTTTCTCAAAATGTCATAAAAATTGGTGGACGGCCATTCATTGACTGGTAATAAATTACACAACTCGTATGCGGTTTCGAAATAAAACTGGTTGAAGAGCCCTATGGTAACAGACACAGGGTCAAACTTCAGTGTTTCGACGATGTCATAGTAGGAAGGAAATTTTATCTTTAACACATTCTTTTTGTATAATTTTACCGCAAAAAAGAGAGTCAATCGAATTTCATCTTCTGTATTTAACTTGTCTTCCCTTAACCCATTTTTATATTCCAAATATGCTTCATTGCTGAGCAGGGACAGTCCGTATATATCAACCAAAGGCACACAAGGAATTTCAACCAAGTCGATAAAACTGAAGGGGGTGTTGATGTCTTTTATTATTTCCTCAAACTCTATTAAATTGCTATTTAATTTTATATTTTTTTCGATTTCTTCATTCATTTTTATGGAATGTGTCTAGTGAGAGCACATGCATGGGGGGAAGAGGGGAGTTTCCGTGGTTCGTGCGACAGGGGGGGGGGCAGAGAGTGCATATTCAGATTGCGGTTCAAGGGAACTATCAAACGGGCTGGTACATTCGCGTGCGGCGCCTCTCATTCGATGGGACACATAACATTTCTGTTCTTTTGAAATCATGGTGCGAGGGTGTACAACGTTGCGGACGTTTTTTTTTTTTTCTATTATGCTAATTTGTGTGGGACAAATAGACTCTTCCTTTGCACATCGGTGAGTTTGCTGGTCGGCACGTACGCTACTTTTTCGCCCCCTTCGATTATAGTATCAACTTCTTCACACAGTAACGCTTGCCTGGTTGTGTGCCTCTACCTGTTCGGACGTCACCATTTCATGGCAGTCAAGACCTGCTGAAGGGGGAGGGATGCGCAACCAGCTTCTCACAGTCACAGAGGAAGAGTCACACAAGACGCAAGCCTATATGTTATACAGGGAAGAATGCATATGCCCCTAGGTCTACCTCGCGCGCCCAGCATTTACATACATTTTTAGCGAATGTTCGCGTAGCGAAGAATTCGCTGTCCTTACACGATTGTGAGGGTGCATGTAAGTGGTTGCCATCAGCGGGGTTATGTGTACATTCATGCGTACATTCACGCATACAATCACGCATACATTCACGCATACAATCACGCATACAATCATGCATACACTCATGCATACATTTGTGCGTGTGGATGTGCGCATGAGTACGTACTTAATCCAGCTATGCCATTATGACATAGTTATGGGACGATCTGCCAACGTTGCATTTGTGAGCTGCGTGAGAAGAGGCAGAGCGGGGGGAAAAAGTACCGCTGCTTGCTGACCGCTAACCCTTTTTTACATGGGTCAGTTTTGACACACAACGAGGCACCCCCCGTTTTATGTTAATCTCTCCGCGTATTAAACACGTGTGGATCATCCGCTCTGGTGGGAATGTAATTTGTTGCACACGGGGAATAAAGGCATAAGCACCAGGATGTACGCGTTTGTACGCTTGTTTGCGTTTGTGTATGCGTACTTATCCGCTTAAAGGGAAAGCGCCCGAATGTGCATACATAACATGCATGCGTACATACATGTGTAAATCTGTGCATACGGGCGTGCGCAGGGGATATTCCAACGGCCTTCAAGTCATGAGGGGGAATTGTAAAATTTCCGATTCGTTTAAAAACTGGATGGCGTATTTCACGTGGGGCCACTGCGCTACCTTGGCATGTGCATTTTCCCGAACCGGATAGCGTATCAGATTGGCGCAGGGGGTGGGGGAGCGAAGAAAAAAGAAAAAAAAATGAGAACAAAAAAAAAAAAAAAAACGAAACGAAAAACACAAGCGGGCAATTACCACCGAGGCGCATGCATTCATCTGACTTCGTTTTCACCTGTTGATAATTCGTATGGGTCTTGGGGCAAATTCGCGTTCAAAGCGCAAGCGTCCCACTCCCCCCGGTTGTCAAGCGTAATGTGCTTCAACAAAAGGGTTGACCATCGCGCGCGCGCTTAAGTACACACTGGTTTATACAGGTGTTAACATTGGTTAACATTGGTTAACATGTTTACACAGGTCAACATGCCTTAAAATGTGCTAACACATGTATTTACGCACTTTCCAAGGTATCCATAACCTTTGGGGAGCACCCTTCTCTTCCTTGTAGGGAAAATCGCACCAGCACGTGGTTTCACAGGGTTCCCAACAGAAAGAAGAAGTATTCAATTGCCAGCCGTGAACAATTGTCTTTTTTTTTTTTTTTTTTGTTTTTCATCCACACTTATACCCTTGGTCGCATTTTGTGGCACCCTTTTTTCCCCGTATGGTCATTTTTTTTTTTCCTTTTAAAACTAAGTGAACCCACACAAAGGGATGGATTTTTCCAAATAAAAAAACAAAAACAAAAACAAACAGGTGTTTGCCGGTCCAACATGTTAATTAAAAAAAAAAAAAAGGGGCAAATCGTTTTCACAAAAAATATGCGTCACTTAAAAGGAGCGTTAACGCATACGTGTTCCACCCATGTATAAGTTTTTTTTCCGTACATTTCCCACTTTGCCAACAAAACAGGGGACTCACAAAATTTACGTGCACTTGGAGGACAAACAAATAGTAAGAGAGAAAAATCTACATCAATTTTTGTTTCTTGAAAATTTCACAAAATGTGAAGAAATTTTCACCCAAGTTGGGGAAACAAAAAAAAAAAAAAAAAGCCATACATTTTATATAGGCAATTTTGCAACTTCCATTTTTGTGTATGGACTACAACTTCTGGTGAACATTTTTTTTTTTTTTTTTGTTCCTCCTGTGGCGTCCAATTTTTAAGGGGCCATACGAATTTTAGGTCAGTTTTCTCCATATCCTCAATACGGGTTGGATGTTTGGTGTGCAGTTATAACGTCTCTTCCACCGTTTTGCTTTTTTCCCCCCTCGAGCACGTTCCGCATGGTAAGTGTGAGAAAACAGCTCTTAGAAGAATTCCTCGTCACCTCACAAACGACCACAGCGCGCTGCGTGCATCGTTTCCCCCTCCCCTTGACACCGCTGCTGTTCTCCACCCATCAGATGTACTCCCTATGGAAGGAAGTCAGCGAGCAGATAAAAAAAAAAGCGGAAGATTTAAATAACAGCCTTCAAGAATTTAACTCTAATGGTAATCATCCTTTAGAGGGTTCCTCCAATGAAGGTAACGGGAAAAGGCAGGAGGGAGGGACCACACAGGTTTCCCCAGACACGAGCCTAAAGAATTGCATACAGGAAAAATTTCACATCATAAATGATAAATACATTAATGGGAAGGATTTCCCGGAGCTACACTATTACAATGAAAAACTTCTAAGTGGCTTTAACAGCTTTAAGAGGATTGTGGGGGATATTTATAAGGACAAGCTGAGCAGTGGGAG
Organism: Plasmodium fragile; assembly: GCF_000956335.1. Taxonomy (NCBI): domain Eukaryota; phylum Apicomplexa; class Aconoidasida; order Haemosporida; family Plasmodiidae; genus Plasmodium; species Plasmodium fragile. The sequence goes on along the minus strand of NW_012192595.1, from coordinate 331,654 downwards.
TGATGGCGTCCTTCGCTGTGATGGCGATGTTGGCCACTCGCAGGGGCAAAAGTTCTACCTGTCCAAAATCGTACCCTGGAAAAAAGGGGACATTATGATTTCCAAAATTTACAGAAAAAAATATCAAGAAGGATTTCCAATCAATTTGCCTGACCCAAATTTAAATTCCTATGTATATAAAAAAATTTTAAAATTAAATGTGGATCGAAATAAAATTTTACACACAAATATTTTACAAAATTATAACTTCAATTGGAGCAAGAAAAAGGAACAGAGTGAAAAGATAATGATGGAGGACCCAAACTTGGAACAGACCAAAAGATTTCTCGTGCCCTTTCACATGTCTGAGCTGGATTTCTGGAGGTCCTACTTTTTCAACATTGATATTATATATAACGAAATTGCCGACGATATATACGAGAGTAGGAAGAATTTTCCTGACTCTGATGGGCCACTGCACTTTGTGCCCCTTCCATGTGATGGCGGAGGGGAGCATGGGCAGTCCCCCATTTCAGCGGCGACGTCAAATGTGGCCACGTCCCATGCGGTGACACCGCCTGAGGCAGCCAACCAGGGGACCCCTCCTCCCACGAATGGGAAAGAAACCACGGTGGACGAAACATCAGGAGGGGGGCAATTAACGAAAAAGTTGGACTTCCCACCGTTGGAGCAGCCTGCCCAAGAGGAGACACCGAAGGAGTGGGAGAAACACAAAGAGAACTCCAAACAGGTATATCAAACAAAAGAGTATAAGGAAGAAACAGTCGCAGCGGAAATGCATGGCACCTCCAATTTAGCGAGTTTCCCAAGTTTGAATCGCTCAGATTGGCTGACTCCCTCAGAAGAGTCAACAGAGAAAAGAGGGGTGGCCCTTGCAACAGCTACCGATGGGGACACACCCGATTGTAACTCTGCATCCGAACCGCGAAGCAAAATTGATTCGATCACACCGAAGGATGACACTTGTTCAATGACAAAAACTCAAATTAATGGACTCAACATTTATATGGATAATGATATCTTCGTAAACCTTCGAGACAAATCGGAAGCGTTCGGCCCCCTCTTGGCGGACACGAAGAAACACAAGGAGAAAATTAAAAGGGAGGAGGAGTGTGCAGGAGGTTACTCCAATGTAGACTTGGTTGACCACTCGTTAGAGGCGTCATTTGAGGGAACGTCTAATGAAAAGGATGATGTAACAGTGGAAGGTAGTGTTGCCATGAATAGGAGAAGGGGGGACACTATTCAAGTGGATAGTCACGCAGAGGAGGACAGTCCTCTTCAAACGCACCAATCGATTAATGATCAGCTAGACCCTTTAACCATTTCAAAGTGCAATATAAAATTTTTGGACCTTATTGAAGAGCAAAATGACAAGGCTTATAGTTTGGGGAAGCAACACGATGGGGAAGCTTTTTACACGTCTCGCGATAAGGTGGAGCGTGTGACAGTTGAGGAGGGCGAAGGAGAGGGTGATACATGGAATGGCCCAGGCGATACCGCTGTGCCTAGTGAACAGTTGGGTAAGGAGGAAGAGGAAGATAATGAGCATGTAGAGGGGTACCACGAACAGGAGGAAGCAGGGGAAATGCAAAAAGCTTCCATCCATGACAACCTGAATGAAGCTGAAACGAAGGAAGAACTGGACGATGACCCAAATGTCGCGCAGGATCTACCTCGTACCCATCATGAGGGTGAATCAAACGGGAGTAAACTATTGTGTAGCAACGAAGGGGGAGACGAAGCATCCCTACATGATAACTTCAAACATGATCATTCCATGTTTGTCGATCTGAATCAGTCCAACACGTTGAATGAAGAGAGAAGGAAAAGGAATGAAAATGTAGACCCCATGATAAATGTTACAAAAAATTATGACCCAGTTGAGGAGCAAAACGACGTCACCGTTGGGGTAAAACCAGAAGGTGAATCACCCAGGAGTGAAAAGGGAGACACGAAAAAGTCACAAAAAGAATGCGATTTGTACCTTGATGAGTTGAATTTCTCGGATGTACTTGAATTTGACATCGATTCAAATAAGTTCAACGCAGAAGAGTTGGAACAGTTTGAACAGGACCTCCTGAATGCGTAGCGCTGGGGCGGAAGTTTTTCTTTATTTGGGCAAATCTTCTCAAATGTGCGGCCAATGTGCAGCGAAATGCGCATCGTTTTAAAAACAACTTTTGTTTGGTGATTTTTTTTTTTTATGCAACACCGCTGGGGAGAATATGCAGGGTCGCATGTTACCACCTCCTTAGGCAATCCACAGCGCTACCATCACCATGTACCTTCCCGCCCCACCACCACTTGCTCACAAATGTGTGCACCGCATGTTAAGATGCGTGTAACTGTGCCATCGCCAAGTCGCTAACATGGCAGGTAGGTTAGAAGCAGATGCATCTGTGGTACGTAAAATTTGTACATGTGTTATAAACTCCCCATTGTTTGGTTCCTTCACTTTTTAAAATAACGACACGTACTTGCAAATGGTGTGTGGAGTGACAAATGGTCCGATGGGAGGAGGACGTGTTTTTGTGTGTATGTTAATTTGTGTAGGGTGTGACAGTTACCCAGAAGGGGGGAAGTGTGCGGATTACCAAGTTGTGCGTGATGCTCCAAAAAAATGGACCAAAAAAAAAAAAGAGGCTCAAACGTGGAGCATCCAAAAGGTGTTCACATTTCATATGCTTATATCATGGCTTCTTGCGTGGTGACACGGATAGCTCTACTCACACAACCGCATAGCAGTATGGTGTGACGGTAAAACATTAATGGTGCGGGGCCGCTTCTTTCCTGAGGTGGTGTTCGGCTTGCACCCGAAGCTTCATTTGGAAAAGGGCCTGCCAAAAAACTTGGTGCGCAAAAAGTCCAAAATAAAAGCAAACCTAGATCTCCACGTGAGGAGCAATTGTATGTAGACCATTTTCCAAAATGTGAAGGAAAAAAGACCTCCGGTAATTTCTAGAAAAGGGAGATGAGCCACCACCTGGTGGTTGCCTATGTAGGCGATGGACCCCTTCCACTTCTCCACAAAAGAAGGGAAATGATTATTCCCTTGCGTCTTGTTCTCCATCAGAGTGTTAAAAAGGTTAGACAAAAAATAGGCCTCCTGCTTAGCATTTTGAGCAGTAGGAGTAGGTGACTTATAATTTTGGTCTATCTCTTTTAGGTACTCACAAAACTGTTGCTTGTCCATTTGTGCTCTTTTATTTTTTTGGTAATCCCACTTGGATTGGCTAACTTGTGGAAACTTCCTGCACAATTCATTTGCCTTGGATTTAAGCAAATCGGAGGAGAAGGTCGTGGAGGAGGAGGAAGAAAAATGATGCAGCACCTCATTCAAATGTTCATGTAATTGAAGAGGTTGTATCTTTTTACAATCTCCAATAGCATAAATGTTTTGATCCCTAATTCCAATAACGGCGAGATGTCCATTTACATTTAAAATATTATTATTAACTTGTTCAGGTATTTTTTTCAAAAAATTAGTAATGAGAGGAGTTTGTGCTAAACCACTGGCCCAAATAAGAATACCATATGGAATTTGTTTCCTTTTTTCATTCTGATCTAGACTTGACTGTATACAAATATTATGTTCGTCCACTTCTTTCACATAATAATTTGTGAGTACATTTATATTTGAAGAGTGGAATGTTTTTTTGGTGAAGTCCGAAATGTTTTGTGTAAATGTGGGCAGTAAATTTTTCCCTCCTTCGATAATGCTAACAGATATGAATGGGAAAATATTTTTATATTTCCTTTTGACATCTTTATTAATGAAGTCAGCAAATTCTCCTGCGACTTCTACCCCTGTGGGTCCACCTCCAACCACTACAACGTGTAACAATTTTTTTTTTTCTTCATCCGAGATTCTCTCCGTGGAGCATATGTGTAGTACGTCTAAGAACTTCCTACGAATATTTATTACCCCTTCAACATCCTTCACAAAAAAGGCATGCTTGTCAACCCCTTTAATATTAAAAGAGTTCGTCTTAGCTCCTACCGATATGACTAGGTAGTCGTATGAAATTTTTACTTGATTGTTTTTATTGTCTTTACAGATCACTTGCTTTTCTTCTGGGACTATGTCGGTGCATTCTAGCTGCAGGTATTTACCTGAGGATCCCTTTTTTCTTAAAAACGTGGACACATTTTCTGTGCACACTTTGGCACTGAGGGTTCCACTACACATACAGGGCAGTAAAGGGGTGAAGGTAAAGTAACTCCTCGGGGAGATTAACGTCACATCGTATTTTTTAAAATCAATGTTTATAAAAAAGTTAATACCTCCCCACCCTGAGCCTAGGATCACTATCTTTTCTTTTCTGTCTCTGTAAATCCTGCTCGTGCTAATTTCTCGCTTATTCTCGTATATGCACTTGACATTTTTCAACACGCTATGTACGCCATTCCGCCGGATCTTCATCGACATAGTTGTTGGGGGGGAGGTGTGTACTTTTCTGTTCTTTTTTCTTTACCCTTTCTTATGGGGAGTTAGTTGCACACGGCGTGTGTGTGTGGGGGGGAAGCAGGAGGAGAGATCCCAGTCTTGCTTCTGTTCGAGGCGACCCCAGCTGCACTTCACCACAGTGCGACAACACCGCTAGGAGGACGCATACAGCATCAAAAAGGGACACACACACACACAAAAACAAAATGCGCAAATCTTCGGTGGAAGCGTTACACGTATCCTTTTCCTACCTTTACGCAATTACACACATCTTCATTTCGGCTTGTAAGTAGGGGCATGGTGTGTGGCGAAGCGAACATACAGGATGAAAAACATAAACGTACACCTGTATGTACGCATGCACACACACGTAGGCTTGACTTAAACTGCGGAGAAGTGAGCCGAGTGCGGATTTAAAGTTCTTTCAAGGGATTTAAAAAAAAGAACAAGAAAAAGAAAAAAAAAAAAAGGAGAAGAAAAAAGGGGGGGGTTCTCCTAACCCTTGGCAAAAAAGCTACATAGTGGGGTCAAAAATTGGCCGTCCCTTCTCATTACGCTCACAGGTGGGGGAGAAATCCGGGTTGGTACTCGTGTAGCTTATGTACCGTTACATTCTTCCTCCAGTGATCGCACATATTGCCCTATGTGCGGTGTAAAATAGCTTACAGCCGCGTGTGTGAGCAGCTGCCCATTTTGACTCTCCCCTTCCCTAATTAGAAAAATGTAATCACCAAGCCTGGCCAAAAAAAACAAAACGAAAGCAACACAAATCCCAGCGTTAGCTGTTTTTGTTTTTAAAACAATGCGGAAATGTACCCCAATGGATTAGGCAGATGTAGGGTGTTACATTTTCCGTGTGCACGATGAGAAGATGTAAAATTATGTTCAAACTGTTTTTTTTTTTTTTTTCCCACACTGCCTCTGTGAAAAAAGAAACATCCAAAGGGTTAAATAAAATGCTGTTCGTTGCTGCATAAGAACATGTGCATTTCAGTTCATTCATACATCATTTTGCGTACAAAATTATGGTATTCTTGTGCGTGATTTTTTTTTTTTTTTTTTTTTTTTTTGCCCTTGGCAGACCAGGTAAAAAAGGAGTAGCCGGCGGTGCAACGCAACTACACAGGTGCACATTGCTTACTCCCATCATGTCATATAACCCTCCTGGCAAAGACAAAAAAAACAAAAGAAAAGAACACATGTGTGGAGTGTATATAAAATAAAAGCATACATATAACGATCGTGTACACAACGGTACATCTCTCGTTAAGCAGTCGTGTAAACAATTGTGACTAATAGAAAGCGTCCCCCAAAAAATTTGCATTCCCCCGTTGCCATTTTTTTTTTTTTTTTTTTTTTTTCACTCCTGTACGTATGATGATATGACACCTTTCCACCACATTGAGCAGTGAAACACTCCAACTCACTTTTCGTAAAGCATTTCCCCCCTCTATGCACATGTGTAATATCATGTGGGTGAGCAAGAAACATGTGCATCTACCTCCCAATCGCTACTCCTAACAGCACAGGGGGGAATGTGAGGTACGTGCGCACACCCATTCCTTATCCTCAAAATGTGCCACACCGATGAGGGGGAAAAGTAATTAACCCAACTAGGCAAAACTCTGTTTAGGCATACGAAAGTAACCTGGATGGGGCACCAGCTATAAATGAAGCCAAGACGCCGAAGCCCATCATCAAATAAAAAAACAGCCAACGATATACTTACGGCGGAAGGGTGCGCCTTTGGTCAATTTTGTTTTATATATATAGTAGAGTTATTTGGCACGTTAAAAAAAAAAAAAGTGTGCATATATTAATGCCGCACACGGACATGCACTATTCGAAGGTATGCTAATTTACAAACACAAATAAAAAATTGTTATGGTACCCCGCCGTCCCATGGACGTATGTAGGTTATATCTGTCTGTTCTTTCCATTAGGCCTACGGGCTCCGCAACACGCGTTCCTCTTTTTTTTTTTTTTTTTTTTTTTTTGGCACTTTTTTTTTTTTAAAAAAAAAAAATAACATTCCCCTTATTGATGGTGCTTCCGCTGAGGGTTATTCCCTTTTGCATAAACACACATGTTTTACACGTCGCCCAGGGTTAGAAGCTAACGATTATCTCTTCATAGTTCACATTAACGATTAACAGGTAACAGGTAACAGTTATGTGTGTGGGGGTCGTCTGTACTTCGTTCCGTTGTAGTGGTGGAGTGCCCCTTCAGTCCTTGGGCCTAAACTCCATGGCCTGTTTTTTGACCTTCTTTTCGTACGAGTCTCTGTCCTGCTGGTAGAGGAGAAATGGCTCCGCTTGTGCAGGAGAATTGGGGTTAGGGTTATCCAGCAGATCCTACACAAAAGAGGTGAGGAGGGGGGATGGGGAGATGATACATCCTTGTGAATTACTAATAAGGGGGACGGCCGCACATACAAATGCGTTCCCTTTTTGTATTGAGGAACTGTAGAGCCACATGTGTGATGTGCTTTGGCGGGTGTGAATCGATTACCTGGATTCCTAACAAAATTTGCTTTATTGTTATGGAGGGTTTCCAATCCTCATCCTCATTTAGAATGGACAAGCACACGGTTCCTGTGTTGGGGGTGGAGAGATACACGTTGTGAAGATGACTCAAGCAGAGGGAGTATAGGTGCAGGGTTGTCAAATATGGGAGCGACGCTCTATTTGCCGTCCCTTTTTTTTTTTTTTTGCGCATCCCTACCTGATGGGTAGATATTTGGGTGGAATAATACGGTGGTGAATTTACACTTGGGGGGCTTGCTAGGGTAATCCTCCGTGAACTCCATAGTCAGCGGATATTCGCCTCCTTCCCATAGACCTCCCTGAAAAACAGCAGTTGGTGAGCCAACAAATGTTCAATTGTTTCTTGCTAGTGAGAGGTGTCTCAACGGGGCAAAGGTCTACTCTCATGCACAACCATGAGGAAGTCTACCATCACGCAGGAAAACGCTACATAAAAACACAACTTACTTTCTTTCCTGGTATTTTGCAAATCCATTTCATAATGTCGAGGCCTTTCCCATCACTCATGGGGCTATACTTGGCCGAAAATCCTGCAGGGTGATCCTTCCTCCATTCAGCCCGTTCCTGTGCTAACCTCTTTTTCGCAATAGACATTTTTTTTTTTTTTTTTTTTTTTACATATATAATATGTGCCCCTTGTTCTGTCTCCTCACCCAGCAGTTGCGTTTATTTTTATGTTAATTATTCTACCCGGGTAGCTACGCAACTACAGTGGGATGTAATGCAAAAATGGGGAAACCCAAAAGGAGGGGGAGGGGGGGTGTCTTCACTGGACATCCACAGCAGAGTTGGACTGGTAGAAAAACATTCACTCAGGAGTTGTCCCCCACAGTAATCACAATAACTCTTCATATGAGGAGAAGTAAACAAAAAAGTCCGAACCCCTTTTTCTTCTTCCCCTCAAGGGTGATCAAAATGTACTCATTGCACTTCACTCTCCCTCTTTACCTCTTCAGATGCGTGAAGGAAATGTCGTATGAAAAAAAAAAAAAAATACAGTGGGGATGGATGAGCATAAAACAAAAAAGCAGGCGGCAAAAAAAAAAAAAAAGAAAGAAAGAAAATCAACAGTGTATTAACAAGTTTAAGGAGAAAAAACTAAAAAGGGATGCAAACGAGCAGCCAGCATAAATGATAAAGCATACAAACCAAAGTAATTGATAAAAAAAAAAAAAAAAAAAAAAAAAAAAAAAAAAAAAAAGAAAAAAGGGGGGG
>NW_012192595.1:318906-319962 GCF_000956335.1 Plasmodium fragile | reverse complement strand
AAAAAAAAAAAAAAAAAAAAAAAAAAAAAAAAAAAGAATAAAGAGCGAAGCGTCAATCTTGTATAATTTATCCGAGGCGTCGAGAGGGCTGCTGTTGGAAGAGTTTGTGAAGCGGACGCGGGGTATTTTTGTGCACGCGCGGGCCAGGGAAATGAGGACCGGCAGCAGGGGAAGACGAACTTTTGGAAGCCACCGCAACACAGTCACTTTGTGAATGCATACCGGGAGGGAGGGCAATAAGGAGGAAAGCTTCAGTCGTAAAAACCTTCGTGAGAAATGTGCGAGGAGAATGAAGCCAAAGAGGGGCAAAAAACCCCAGGTCCAATTTAAGTAAAGCAAAGATGGAACCAATCGCAGATGGAGCAACCGATAGTGGAGAAAACCTAGTTGGACTCAGTTAAGGCAAACCGCTTCATGCCAAACATGTTATATACCCAATGCGATCGAGCCAGGAATAAAGAAAAGCGCAAAAGAGAACCCTGCTGCCATGTTATGTAGATAGATCAGTGGCCGAAACGGTGAAGCGGCGAACCAGCGAATAAGCGAAGCGGTGCACGGACTTATCTGATGTGTATGAGGCCGGCCTCCAGAAACGAACTCTTACATGCCACTTCACATGAAGTGAAAAAAAAAAAAAAAAAAAAAAAAATATTAAGAAAAAGCGCTGCATAAAATATTTGCCAAACAGGTGTATCATTATTTTATTATTATTTTTTTGTGTGTGTGAAAAACGACCCTCATTGAGGGTAACATTTGTAAAGATCTTAACGCTAAAGCAAGGCAGCTTCTCCTTGGTAATTCTCCACTGCGCAATTGCCAGGGGGTATACATATATATACACTTATGTGTGGGCCTATGAATACGCCCCTGCGTAAGCCCCAATATATGAAACAGCACATATGTGCTACTTCGTCATTGTAGGGATGTAGCAGCATGCGGTGAAATGTGTGAGTACACGAGACGCTTGCAGTTACTGCCTTGGATGCAGTTAGCCCAATGCAGAAGCGCATCACTGCATGTGTCTACGTGTTTTTTTTTTTTTTTTTTTTTTTTTTT
>NW_012192595.1:276551-316214 GCF_000956335.1 Plasmodium fragile | reverse complement strand
TCTCTCTCTCTCTCTCTCTCTCTCTCTCTCTCTCTCTCTCTCTCTTTTAGCTGTTTTTCATTTTTCCTCTTTTCCTCTATTCCTTTTTTTTTGTTTTTTTTGTAGCGAAAAATTCCCCGCTTGGGAATGACGCGATGTGACAGCTGTGTGTGTGTCATCCTTCCTGTTCCTCCCCCATGCGCGTTCGAGGAGGCGCAGCAAATTGACACACAGGGGAGGGAGAAAGCGATTCGCCGTTATCAATTATCGGTTAGCAAATTAAGCCGGTAAGCGGTAACGTAGCGCTAACGTAGCGGCAACGTAGCGGTCACGCAGCAGGAACGTAGCGGCAACGCGACCCATCCCAACCCCCTACAATGAACTCCTTCTTCTGCGAAGATACCAAGGAGGAAGAACAGCTCCTCCAGAAGATTATAAAAGTGAAAGAAGAATCCTTGCCCAAAGTCATTTTCGAAATTGTAACCAACAAATGTTTGTCCAGGAGGTCAAAGGGGAAGGAAGAGAAGGTCAAAGTGGAGCCCCACTTGTCGGCGCACTCCCTCTTCAGCCATGAAACCCATGATGGGTGGAGTGACCAGACATATGTGCCAAACAAAGAGGAACAAAATAAAACTCAAGCTGCGAATGGTGATAATGCGAACGGTGCAAATGTGAACGCACAACTACAAGCGCATGTTTTCCCCTTCCATCTTAAAAAAAATGGGCATGTCAATGCAGACACCTTTTTTATACCCTACAAAAGTCATAACGATAAGGATGTGATAACGGAGTACACGTATAGCTACAGCTACTACGATGTGTACACTCCTAATATTGAAAACACAAACAAACTCTTTAATGTGAATAATGATCAGTTGTGTGATGTTGCACCAGAGGGGGGGGAGGCAGTGATTGGTCAGAAGCACGTTAAAGTGAAACAAGAGAAGGAAGATACAGAAGAAGACGATGATGAACTGCCTCCGGAAGGGTTTGCTGAATGGAGCATACAAAAAAAAAATGAGACAAGGGAAAACGAAATGGGGAAAGAGGTTCCAAAGGAAGAATCACCTTCCCTTACAAATGCAAACCAAACTTGTACAGAAAAAAATATGCAAAAATTCCTTGTCCATTTTAGGGGCAGATTGTTCATCGGATGTAATCTCATCTATTCTCACTTCAAGTGTAACACATTTTTATGTACCATACAGAGTAAAGAATTGGACCCAGGGGAGAGCACTTCCCTCAGAGAAAACGACCTACAATTTGTTAAAAAAGAAATACAAACATACAACTTAATTAATAATGCTATATATTGGAAGCAGGATGAATACCCAGATGTGTCCGACCCCAATATTCAAAAGTTTCTCTTCTTGACGGTCGTGCCGGCGCTGTGTGATTTTGAAGAGGAGGGGGAACAGGCAGCCGACGTTCTCTTCTAACTTGGTGAAAAAAGAGAGATGTACACCTTGGAAGCGTCCTGAAGAGGTATCCCAAGTTTTTTTTTTTTTTTTTTTAATCATCTCGGATGACCCATATTCAGCCCACTCGCATGTGTCTAACACTTAATGAGCACCAGCATAGAGGGAGATGGCCTTACGCGATAAGTAAATCCCTTTGTTACTAACGAGCTTCACATTAAGTGGGGTGTCTTCCGAGTGCGCCTCACTGTCCGTCCATTTTGGACGTGGCCCGTCCGCTTCGCCACCGCCAACAGTATGACTACACTGCGCTTCGCTGCGCAGGCCCCGAAAAACAGAGCGCAGATGGGAACAGAAGACAGGTGAGTAAATGCCCAGCTCGCTAAAGCTATTGACCAACATGAGCAAACATTTGGTGGTGGGCATATCATGGGGGGTTTCCATTTTCTCCAAGAGACTCTCGCTTTTGTTCAATATGATGCTAGTTGTGTCGTTTTTAATTTTCCTCTTCGAAACGACATAGGCTGCTAAGGCTAGATGGTGGAGAGTGGCTTGCTCAACCTGTTTAGTAAAATATATTTGAAACATCTGATACACGTCCTCGTGGTCAATTCCAAGTTTGGTGTAGCAGTAAAGGATATTGCAGAGGGTAGATATATTCATTCGTCTGGCCATGAGGATGAACTTTGCGTTTAGGCTATCTAAGAGGTGTTTGCTCGGTGACGTTTGCCCACCGGTGGGAGGCACCCTAGTGAAAGCGGCCCCGCGCCCCCAACCTAATTTAACCATGCCGCTCAGGATAAAACTGAGCTGATGCTCATCGCACAAATGGACCTTCTTCTCAATTTCAGAAAAAACAGCCGAGAGGTAATCCGGCTCGGGGACTCCTAACTTGATGAACCCATTAATGATTAGGGCCAGATGTCTAATGGTAGCTAGCTTGATCTTCTTAATGGTTTCTTCAAAAATTATTTTTAAAAACTCTTTAGGGACATCAAACCATATTCTACAACAGGCATTAATTATGAGGGAGAGCGATTGGGTGTTCATTTTGTGCACGTCCTTTGTAATCTCCAAAAGTACTGCAAGGAACATGTTCCTCAACTCTTCTGTTTGTTTGCTTCTCTCTCGCGTAGCTCCACCCACTTCATTTCGTTCGCAATGTGCATGTTTTCCACCGCTGGATGGCATTCCTACAACGTTATTATGACTCCCTTGAGTGACTTCCCCTCTTTCATTATCACATTTCGTAGTGGTATCATCTCGGTCCCATCTAGGGAAGCCTGCCTCCCGGATGAGCATCTCGTTGTCCACTTCGTCCAGCACACTCTGGTGATACGCACAGTTATTCATATCTCCCTCGATGTCGTTTTTGTCCCGCTGCTTCTGATACTTCCTCAACTGCGTTACGGTAGTTAAACGTGGACTTGTTTCTTCCGTTCTCGTATTTTTCCTCTCAGGGGTTGAAGCGTCTTCGTTAGTTGCTCCTGCCCCGCCGCGATGCAGTAGCGTAAGTACATCCCCGCGGTGGTGTCCAGAGGGGTACTCAATATCGTCCCCTTTCAAATCCCCCTCTATGTTAATCCTATCTAGCTTAACATTTGAGACTTGCAAAAAATGAGGAGTTGGTTTGGTCACTTGCGAGAAGCAATTAAGTAGCATGGCCAGTCCCTGTGGCGTGAAGGACTTCCTACACTTCGAAAAAGAGTTCAGCACAAAAAGGAGAAGCTTCAGTGTCATTTCACGAAATGAGTAATCGTTACAATGCTTGGAAAAGGCATTCAAGGTGACAATAAGAGGAAAGGAATTAGAATTTTCTCCAATTGGTAACTTCATGAATTGAGTTAAAATCAACTCAAATAATTTTTTGTCGAAATAATTTAACACATTTAATGAATGACAAATATGGGCACAAGCTAGCATGTCCATTTTATGTACATGTCCTTTTTTTATTTTTTCACTGAATTTTAAAATCATTTTTACATCACGATAATTCACTTTCGCATATGCATGGAGTATTCTTCCCATTTCCTTTGTGTCAAACGTATCACTTATATTGTTTGCTCTTTCGCTTAGCTTATCCCAAGTGATCCTATCATATGGGCCTTCATTGGACACACGTTCAATCGTCTTTGTAATTCTGCTGTGACTCATCCAGGAGATACCAGCCAGTGTGTCATGCGAGACATATTTCCTCCTTATTATGTAAATGGGCAAAATGTGTGGCTCCTTCTTAACTATTCGAAGGAGAACTCTACACCGTGATGTCGTTGCCATGGCCTCCGCAGCTTTAGTGGTCTCTCCTTTGGTGCCCTTATAAAAGTTCTTTTCTACAGAGGCACGGTGTGGAGCAGCAAACCCAAGCAAGGGGTGACACATGTAGCGGCTATGCAAGGAAAAAATAAAAACACACACGCATTGATTTATGTACAAGTATCAGTTGCATATCGCGTCAGCACTCATCCGTCGCCGCATACGGGTATAAAAGATAGGGGGAAAAAAAAGGGGAAAAAACGCATTTCTAACACTCGCGAGGCTGATTTCTTGTCCCGCTTGCACTCTTTTTTTTTTTTTTTTTTTTTTTTTTGCGTCCCCTGGTTGTCCTCGAAGCAAGGATAAAAACAATACGGAGCCTAATTTGGAAGGTTTTTCGGGGACCTTGCCCCCCACTAGGCGGGGAAACTGACCAATGAGTAAGTGAGAAGTGTCACAGGTGCAAAGTCGAAACGGACAAAAGTGATAAAATAAAAAAAAATCTGTAACGCCGTTAAAAGGGGAGGCACAAAAACAATGCCTTAAAAATTTTCCCTTGAGAGAAACACAGAAGTACTATTTTGAAAAGTTCACTTCTTGAGGCGATGATTGAATCCCGACGTCCACTCCGGGGCATCAACCTAGTGGGTATCTCTTCCTGCGCAGATAGCCACGAGGAGCATGCGTGCGACCCCTTCTTCCGTCACGCCTGGATCAGTCAAAGGGGGAAAAACCCAACTACCACGACAAAAACCGCTTCTACTGTTCGCACAAGGCGTATTTATGAAAAGTGGTATGTGTGGTTGGTGTACCCAACATAGGAATGGGGACATTAGCGGCGGCACGAGAAAATGAAGCAAGGTGTGATCCGCTACCACACACACACAATCACACACGTGTGGAACCTCCCATTTACTCCTTTGCGGGAAAAACACTAACCCTTGAACAATAAGACTCAACGCATTATCAACGTCCTTTCCTCCCCCACGATGGGTAAACAGTGCAAAATAACACAAACGTTAGAAAAGTCGCCACACGTGTTCAACATAAAATGAGTCGGTTTCTTTTGGATCGGAAAACAAATGTGTATATATATGACGCTAAAATAGGGCCGAACTGGAATATATGACAAAATTATTAAAAAAAAAAAAAAAAAAAAAAAAAAAAAAAAAAAAAAAAAAAAAAAGGAAAAAGGAAAATGGAAAATGGCGTACTACGGGGTAGCCTCTAAACAACACTTCTATTCATCGATCCAACCTCGTGCCGCTTCACTTACGTGCACCCCCTAGTCCATCCTCTTGCGCTGATTCTCCCAATCATAGTAATCCTCGATGCTGCCGATGTAGGGCATGTTGGAGAGAATGTCGTTTGGCTTGTAAGCGAGAACAAGCATACCACACAACTGCACGAATACGTTTTTTAGGTAGTCCGCTGAAACACCGAAACGGCACGTATCCTTCAGTATGTTCGCGTAGCACTCCACGTAACGAAGCATCTCAAAGTACTCAGACTGCTCTTCAAACAAAATGCGGTTATAATAGTTAGATGCATTTCCTTCAAACTGGATGGGTCCTGGATTACAGAATCTATCCTCCATCTGCCACTTTTGCAAAGCAATTTTTAAACTTCTATACGCCTTGCCGTTCAGGTCAACAGGGGCACTAGGAATAACAGGGAGGTCTCCTTTAGAAGCGCTCTTCAAATACTTACTGCCCTGTCCTCTGGGCAAAATTTTCATCAACGATATAAAGGGAATGGCAAACATTTTCCAATCTTTAATATTACCACAGAGCCCCCTTATCGAGACAATATATCCTGTGAGCCCACTTTCAATCACTATAGAAGCAGCATGGCCATAGGAATAAGCCAATTTACAATCAAATTCAGATGGCAGGGATGAACGGCCTTGGTAACCAAAGAAGTGAGTCAATCCCATGAAGACTCCTGAATATTTTCCCTGTTGTTTCCTCTGATGGAGTTCTTCCTTCACCATTTGTAAAAGCAACTGTTCTGTTTCTAACTTTTCAAATCTCATGGATCTCAAATCCACGTGCAGCAGTTCCTTAATGATGAATTGGGGGAATGTCTTCAGCAGGGCTAAACTCCACGGGGTCAATTTTTCAACCCATGGGGAGGTAGACACGGGTTGTGCGTCTGTCGACGTTGCTCCGGATGCAACCCCAGCTTTTGCTCCTGCTCCTGCTCCCCCTGTTGTGCCACTCTGCGTGGTCGACAAATTCACCAAGTCATTCCTCGCCTCGACCAATTTCCCCTTCTCATTAGCATCGTTCAGTATGTCACTAATTTCGGTTAGTAGAATCTTCATATGAGGTAAATGCATGAGTAGCGCATCCGGGATCAATACCGTACCGTAGTTCTTTCCCAATTCAGCTCTTGCACAAACCACATCTGCAATGTCTTGAACAACCCTCCACAATGTTTTATCAGCAGCTCCATACTCCTCCGAAATGATTACCATGTTAGGATGAGTCTGCAACGCACACTCTAGAACTTCATGAGAAGGAGATCGTCCCATTAGACGAATGAAATGCCAATACTTGGGCATACTAACTGCATCTGTTAGAACATTTCCAATGAGTGATGCATATACCTTCGTACTGCTGTCAAAACCTACACACGTTTCTATCAGCTCGTGAATCAAATTGTTCGATCCTGTTAGTGGGATACCGACAACGGAGGTAGGGATTTTCTTCTCTAGGAAATATTCAGCCAAGAGTGCTGCTTCTGTAATGGTAACATTTGAACCAGGCATCACCAAACCGTTGAGTTGCAAATTGGTTACTGTCTCACATACCTTATTTCGATTCTCTTTATCAAATAAGGAATGCTCAGGAGAAATTCCTGTTAACTCTAACCCTCCTTGGTTCATATGCTTGGCTATGTTGTCGTCGTCTATAATGATATACTTATTGTTTAGTAAACCATACAGTCCGTAAAAGGCAATGCAGACCCCTTTTAACAATTTCAGTCGGTGGTACAGACCACATAACACATTCATCGCTCCTGGTGCTTGTCGTGACAAAAATACAATTCCTATTTTTATTTCAAATGATATTGGAGTGGCATACTTGTCATGAAAAATTTCTTGAATTTGAAATTTATTTTCATATGACATGTGGGGGTAGTTGGATAGGATCTGCTTCTGTGTGTAGGGGTCACTCGATATGTACTGCTTTCCTGCCCTCACTTTGGCTTTCAAATCTGTGCATAGTTCAGGAAGCATCAACTTGTTGTATAGCCTGGAGGTCTGCAACTCGGACATGCATCCTAACGACTTGTAACTTGAGCAATGCTGTTCGTAAAATTCATTTTCCTCTTGATCTGCATTGGCACTTGCATCGCTTGCCAAGTCGGGGTGGGCAATCTTCCCTGCCACGGCTCCCGAGTCATTTCCCCCTTGTTTGCTGTGCATGGGTAGAGAGTTCTCCTGAGTCGCTTTACACATAGCATTAATCGCACCATGTTCCTTCCCCCTGTTCATCCCATCGTTGGAAATGGCACTAATACCCATCTGGTTGTCTCCCTCCACATCAGCCCCACCAACAACATTGCTACCCCCCACATGGTTCGTCTTATTAGCCAAATTAATAATCATTTGCAATTCCTCTGCGTTCTGACACAGGAGTGTATTCTTCGTGGGTATCTTCACCGTGTAGCATCTGGAATTACTCAAGTGCCCATTGAACTGAATAGGGCCAGGAGCTCTATATAAATCATATAGGGACCATAAATTACGAACTTCTTTCAATACGTTAAAAAGTGGGCTGTCCAAATCTACGAGGTATCTCTTCACAGCGGGGAACTCCTTCCCTGTATTGTCCCTATTCACATGCATGATACGCAAAAATGGAATGGCCGCAGGGATCCAATTGGTATAGGAATCCTCTAAGTTTTGTATAATAGACATGTACCCTGTTTTCTTATGGTCAATTAACAAAGCAGCATTGTACCCCAGAGCATAACAATAATTGCAGTCAAAATTGGAAGGGGTGGCACACCTACCCTCATATCCTAAATAATGAGCCATGAACTGAATATTCAAACTATTGTCTTTAAGTTTTGCTAATTCAGATTCAACGAGGACAATGATTAATCTCTCTGTTGCAATTTTGCCCACTTGAATATAGCCCGTCGATTCCCTATCCATTAAAAGCTGATCTTGGATGATGCTAGGTAAGAAATCCCAAACTTCCCTAGAGTTCTTCAATTTGTTCGCATCAAATGGACCTTCCTTCAAAATGACATTCAACTCACCAATCAACAATTTCATTTCAGGTACAAATTCGATTAATCCTTCGGGGATTAAAATAACTCCATGATTTTTATTCAGTGATTTTCTCTTCAGTATAGTATTAACAATGTTACTAACGATATCCTTTAGGGACCATTTTTCCTTCTCTACTTCTTCTCCTATGAGGACTATGTTTGGCCTTGTCTGCAAAGCACACTCCAACACTACATGGGAAGCAGACCTTCCCATCACTCTCACAACGTGATATACATTATGTCCTGTCTTCACATCTGTACATAAATTGCCTATCACTTCAGAGTACGTCTTCGTGGCAGTATCAAATCCAAAGCTAATTTCAATTGCTTCACTTTTTAAATCCCCATCGATGGTTTTAGGAATACCAATAACAGAAATGGGAATTTTCCTCTCAGCAAAATATTCAGAGATCAATGCTGCGTTACTGTTTGATCCATCTCCTCCAATTATTACCAACCCATTCATTTTCAACTTGGCAACAATATTTTCAATGGCAATCAAATCGTCTTTATTCCTGACCTTTCCTCGTCCTGACCACAACATGTTAAAGCCACCCAGGTTACGAAACCGATTCATTAATGAGTCCGTTATGGTGACGTAATTTTTACTATACAAACCATCTATGCCTCCTAAAAAGCCAATAACCTGTGATTGCTCGTTGTACCTCTTCGCATAATCATATATACCCGATATGACGTTGTGTCCACCTGGCGCAGGACCACCAGATAAAATAATTCCAATTTTCAATACATTTCCTCCCTTAAAAGATTCATGGTTATTCGTTTCCTTTACGTTCAAAAAGGGTAAGTTGTGTAAATTCTTCAAATATTTTTTCACATCCTCATAATCTTTTTTGTTAATAAAATCATCCCCGTGGTTTTCTTCTAACACCTGATACTCACTTGCCAATGCCTTGGGTAATGTTGGTTGGTACTTTATCCTTTCATATTGTAGAGGACTCAAATCATCATTTAGGGATGCCGAATCACCATGTTCCTTTAGCTTTTTTATCTTCATATTTTCATTATCTACAAGGTAGAAGGAATTCTTCATTTCCTTTTCCACTAGGAACTTTTTAGAGGTTAGCTTTTGCATCAAACAGTCAATCATCTCACTGTCTTTTTTGTCGACCGGCCTTTGACCTGGGCTTCGTTGACCTTCCTGCTCTTCCAAATTGAAAGCACATTCATTGTCCCTTAGCAGCACGGACATGGTTTTGACGAGGCCGTCCATGGATGGCTTCTTGGCCTCTTGGCCCTTATCGTTGAAGTTACTCATGTTGCTTTCTGGGGTTGGAAATGAGTCCTGCGTGTGGCCTTGTCCCCGTTCCACTGCTGCACAGTTGTTTTTGTTTTTTTTTTTGTATATCCCCTTGCAACTTCTGAAGTCGCTTTTATTTACCAGTTGGCTTTTTTGCCAGGGGAATGGGCGCCGACCGGTCTCGATAAGAAAAAATTGGAGAATTGCTATTCGGTGAGGCCACTACACACGTCCGTATAAACACATATAGATATATATAAACGTGTAGGTGTATATGTGTGCACAAAATGAACCTTCCTTAACATGAGGACAAAAAATAAATAAAATACAAATAAAAATAAGCTTGCTTCACGGGACTTTTTTAAAAAAAGGAGAAATTCCTGCGAGCACAACTTTTACCTTTTTTCATGCACCTTCAATTTTTGCGCAATCTGGCTGTTGGAAAATAATTTCCCGCTTATACGTTTTCTTCCTTTGCTTTCCCTTGTGCCTCTACACGCGGTAAAACAAAAATCAGCGGAAGCCGCGCGTTAAAAAAGAGAAACGCTGTTCTACAATATTTCACAAATATATGTCACAGAAATGTGACATGTTAAAAAAAAAAAAAAAAAAAAAACAAAGGTGTTTATTTTTAAGAGTGGTGTTCCAATATCAGCATACGCTGTTTTTTCACTGCGCTTTGCGGAATGAAGTCAATAAATGTATATATGTATGTAGGGTATATATATGTACGGTGTATAAATAATCTTGTTGAGAAGCAAATATGTCATACGGTATAAGAATGCAATGCATTCGAAAATGCTGAGAAGGTGGGTGGAGAGTTTTAACACGTGCAAAGTTGTTTGCCAAGTTTAATGTAGCCATATGAAAAAAGGGCACATATACGTAAGTAAGATCATACAATAAATTAATATCAGTCAAGGATGCGTGTATATTATATTATAGAAGCGTTTGTTGGGGAAATCAGTTGCGATTAAGCGGTTAGAAAATCGGTGGGCGGGAGAAAGTCGAGTCATAATTAAAGAAGAGAAAAAAAAAAAAGGGCACAGGTTACAAGTGGTTCTCATTACGTTGATGTTAATTAAATTGTGATATTAATATATTGTGCTTTAATATGTGAGAAGCATGATGTTGTGGCACATGAATATATATACTTTATATGCGTATTTGTAATCGTATATGCATGCGTATTTGTGCGGTGGATAGTGGAAATGAAAATAACACGGGCTTATTTATAGCCTACGCATAATAATTCGCAAAGCGTGCTCATTTTCGTGCGCTTGCATATATGCGAGGAGGAAAAGGGAGTGGGCATGCAAAAAAAAAAAAAAAAAAAAAAAAAAAAAAAAAAAATTCATTGCATAAATTAACGTGTATGTAGAGGTACCGCGGGTGCGCGTTACTAGCATATGTTTACGCGGTAAAGAAACAAAACACGTCGTGGAAAAGCAAAGAAAAGAAATCGAGGAAATCAAGGGGACGAAATGAAAACAGAGAAAGCCAAAGAGAGGAAAACAAAAATTCGCCTCAAATGATACCCCCCCACGTGTGACAGTTTTTTCTGCAACTTACAGGTGAAATAATTCGAAAAGGTGTATGCATATTCGTGAACGCATATGCGTGCGCATGTACAAGTGTAACATGTGGCACTTTATACGTGTTCTTCCCGCGCACGCTGCGAAAACAAAAGCGTCGACGTAGAAATGAGACCATAAGAATGTACATAAATGCACGTCTATATGTGCAACACCGTGGGGGGTGTTAAAAATCAGGTGCCCCTTTTTTTGCAGCATGTATATAAATAGCGCGTTTTGCGCAATTCTACATGAAGACTACTCACTCTTGCACGTTAAACACATAACTGGGCAGCACCCCCCTCATGCAGTCGTTGCAGTGGGGGGGGCACATAGTTGGTCCATTTCTACACTTGCATTTTTTTTAAACATCTCCATCCTCCAAAAAAAGAATGTTCACACTCACGTGAAGCAAGGGTTAATGTTACACATTTTAATTCTCAAAGGTTTCCCCTCCCCCCCCTCAAAAAATTCTACTTTGTTCACCATTTTGCGAAAGAAGCGTGTGCACCAAGTGCAAAAAAAAAGAAAGGTATTTTTAAAAAAAAGAAAAAAACATGTGTGCCCCTTTAGTGAGACAGGTATTCATGAACTACAGTCCTTTCTGTTCCACACTTAGTTGCGGAGCATGATGCTTTGTATTCCTTTTCTCGTCAATTTTTGCACACACATGAATGTAGTAGGGCACAAGAACAAGTCCTGCCATTGGAATTATTCACTTGACCTGTGCAGGTTTTTTTTTTTTTTTTTTTTTTCCTGCCGAAATAGCTAGCTTGTTCATACAAAATTGTGACCCCTTTTGTGATATAAAAAAAAAAGAAAAAAAAAGTGCGGGTAACTGCTCATTCCGCTGTTGTGGGAATACTCATGAAAGGAAAAAATTCCTGCGCTGTCCACCCTCACTGGCATGCATTTCTCCGCTCGCATTGTTTTATATTTCCTGTTTGTAGATTGACAAAATGGGTGTACTTCCCCCTTTTTTCCACCGTTCAACTTAACTCGTCTGCGAATGTAGGTAAACGAATGCCTATGTGGTGCAACAACGCTGTAGAGGACGGCACTTCCCTGATGGTTACGAGGAAGCAGGTAGATGTTCGAATATAATATGTACATGCATGAATAAAGCAAAGAAAAAAAAAAAAAATTGCCTTTTCCTATTCGATGGATAATAATTGAAAGGAGTTAAAGGGATGCCCCGCTTCTGCACTTGATAAGCATACCCCCCGCGAGTATCCACAACAATGAAATGGGCTGCGAAGTACGTGGCACACATTTGTGCTGACTGCTTTCTACTCGAAGAAAGCGAAAAGTGGCATCTCACACAGTGGTAGTTTTTTTTTTTTTTTACTTCCAATTTTTGTACCACTTGTTATTGCTTCGCCGCAACGGTTTTCTTGCCCAACGTTGCAATGAAAAATTGTAACAGAGAGACCAAGTTGATTTACAGAACGTTGAGCGACAAATTTTTTGTAATCAACAAACCTGTAAACTGGACATTGACAAAGAAAAAAACGAAACGAGCAGAGGAGGGGGGAGGGGCATTGGCTCCAACTGGTAAGCCCTCTCCGTTGTTCAGTAGAAACAGTGACAAAGCAAAATGTGTGGAACAAACAGATTACCCAAATGACAAACAAAGAAGTAATATGTACAGGAGAGAACGCTTTCTTAGCCAGATGAACAACCTAAGTAGCGCTGAAAAAAATGCATTCCTTTATACAAATTCTGCCTTATACTTATACAACGATTTCAATTTTACTCTGAGTGGGAACTCCTCCACAGAGAATAACCATAAAGATAAAATTGTGCAGAAGTATTATGTAGAGTCCCTGTTAAAATGTGAGACGGACGGGGATGTGTATTACCCGTATAAGCTCCCTATATACATGAGTGGTCTCGTCATATGTTGTCGAGATTTACTTATTTACAAAAAATTTTTGCAAATGATTAGGGAGAATAAGTTGGTGCGCAAGTACAGATGTTTGGTACGTGACCCCTTCATCTCTGTTGAGAGTAATAAAGTGAGTTTGTTCAGGGAGACAGCAAACACACATGCGTGTGCATACACAAGCACGAATGGTGAGGACAACAAAATTGATCACAGAACAGCTATACACTTTTTAAAATCACTACAAGCACAAAAGGAAGCGAGTGATATGTTTCCTTATCACAATTTTTTTGCGGACAATCCCTATTCCTCGAGTTACTGCTATCGGTTGGCTGACTTAGCGATCGATGAATGTAAAAGGGGAGTAAATCCCACGTGTAGTATAAACAAAGAGGGGAACAATAAAAATGGAAGTAACAGACCTTACAGGGGGGGGAGATTCACTGCGAGGGAAGAAAAGACCCTCAATTTTGACCACTTCGTTTCAGCCTTTTTGAGGAGAAGTCCCCCAGTGAAGAGCCTCAACCGCTTTTTGTCCAACCTCCTCAACAACAATAACGCAACCCTGAATGAAAGCGACGAGTATGATTTAGAACGCGAGAATGAACTCCGAGTGAATCCTCCTATAGGGTACACAGAGCAAGAGAAACATAAGCACAGCGACTCAAGTGTGAGTCGAACAAATGGTGACCACTTACTGTACGATGTACAGATGCAAAAG
The DNA here is from genome assembly GCF_000956335.1 of Plasmodium fragile. Classification (NCBI taxonomy): domain Eukaryota; phylum Apicomplexa; class Aconoidasida; order Haemosporida; family Plasmodiidae; genus Plasmodium; species Plasmodium fragile. Next base: position 302,836 of record NW_012192595.1, on the reverse strand, counting down.
GAATGTCTGTCCAAAGAGGGCAAGATAAAATTCCCCTTATCTCTATACTTCAACCAAGGGAACTTTTTTACCTTTGACAAAAAATTCGAACAAAACTCCATTCCTGTCTCCATGATTTACAGAATGGAGAATTATAGGGCCTACTTGAAAAGGAATTTAAAAACGTGTTTGAAGGAGGACGGTGTAAATATGTTTTTGAATAAAAATTCCAACATTTGTATTATCGAGTTTGTTTTTCTGGACAACCCGAAGCCTGATTTGATCAGATTTTTTTTTAGCGAACTGAACACACCCATAATTAATGACAATATATTTGACAGGAATTCATTCAAACGGGATGTAATTGGTGAAGTGATTTGGAAGCAGTTGGATGGCAGCTACGCGGATTTGTCTCCTCCTCTGGCGGGTTCTCCGCTCTTCGATGAGCCTACCCATTTGGGTGTTGAAGTGGAGCAAGAGGATGGGGTTCAATCTACCACCTGGGGATTTCAAAACCGTGATAGGAAAATTAAAGAGTATTTGCTTAAGACGAGAGACCCCGACGTTAACGCTTTCACCATCCCTGGAATGGGGGTGACTTCGCAGAGCTGCGAACAGAAAGTACAAAAAATAAATTCAAGCAATTTCATCATACAGGACAGTAGTTCAAGTGGTGGACACGACGAAGGGGGGCACAAATGTCCACAGAGCAGCGGACAACAAATGAAACGTTCCAATAACAACACGAATCTGTGTCTGGAACTATTTCAGCTGCAGTTTTTGGATCCAATCAACGGCGATCATGTGAAGATAGAAAATTCTCTTCCTAGCGCATGGCTTTAATTTGTAATTTTAATTTTTTTTTTTTTATTATTTTTTTTTCGTTTAAAAAGTTGTTTTCCCCATCGCGGCATATTTTTTTTTGTAGCGTAGCTTTTTGGCGCGGTCGGCCGTTTGACCCAGCCCCATGTCAAGCACTTTCTTATTAAGCGTAGGAAGCGTGGTGGCATTTAAAAAATGATAATAACCCCGTTGCGAAAAACAGTGCGCAGTTATTTACCTATTTTTTTTTTTTGTGGCTCCGCGTTGGCGTAGGTTTTATTTGGCTCTTCGAGCGTTACGCTGTTCCGTGGGTACGTAGATGCACAAGTACGTACACGTATGTATGTATATATATATATATATATGTTTTATTTGGCTCTTCGAGCGTTACGCTGTTCCGTGGGTACGTAGATGCACAAGTACGTACACGTATGTATGTATATATATATATATATATATATATATATATATATATATATATATATTAAGCGGAGCAAAACAACTGTCCCAATGGAAAATTAGTACAAATTCGCGTTGACCGATTTTCTGAACATAGCGTTGTAGAGGTGCAGGTTTATAATAGCCCAGCTCTGAGGATAGCGCGCGGCCAGGCGTTTTTTAAAAACAGGTTGCGCCTTTTCTCTTCGCTTGGCAGAACAAATCATTGGTTCTTCGCTGAAGGTTGTTTTTCTCTTTCTCGCGTTTGCTTCTAACCCTTGGTGGCTACCGAGGAGAAGCATAACCTGACGTTTCTCCCTACCGCGGCCAAAATGATGAAAATTACAAAGGAGAGGAGAAAGTACCGAATTAGTAACCCCTATGATGAGGCGCAGAAGGTGAGCATTAAGGCCAAAGCGGAGGAGCTAAGGGAGCTCAAAAAAAAGGAACTCCATGGACAGTATGAACGCAGCGATGAACAGAAGGACGAAGAACACAAAAACGCAGCGGAAAGATTTATGCAAATTTATAAAGAGTACATAGAGACAAGTGAACAAGTGGAGAAATTCAAAAAAGTAAATGAAGACCTGCAGGAATCGACAAAGAAAACTGGTAGCAGGAAAAAAATAAAAAAATTAAAGTTGAAGCTAAAGAAAAATAATCTTATAGCAAAGTTGGTTAAAAATAAAGCCATCATTAAGGCAGGCAAGACATTCTTGTCTCTAGCGAAACGGACAAGTGAGAAGAAAAATTTGTCAACCCAAGGGGGGAAGAATAATAAATCGGAGGACGTGGTTCCCAGGACTATCCCCTCAGTTTTGGCAAAAGTGCTGCGTGGGGACAATTCGAAGGAGAAAAACGGAGTGGAGAAGGTATGCAAGAAGGGCAGTACCCCCAATGGGTCCCCTCTCAATGGCGATGGTAGCAAGACGAGCGGTCCTCATGTGATAAAGACTAAAGAAGACGTACTAAACCAGTACGACGATATAATTAGTGCCAATGGATTTATACAAAACCCGCTGGAATATGCCAGGAGGGTTATTGAGCAACGGCAGAAGCAGGGCGGCAAAAACGCTCCAAGCCAAAAGGCGGCAAAGAAAAACGTCATGAACAAGGGAAACGTAAAAGGGAGACCTTTTTGACGTCTTCACATCGCCGCCCAGCACGGCCATCTTCGACGCATTTGTAACGTTGTCAAGGTTGCGCATTTTTTTTTTTTTTTTTTTGTAAAATGAGGTGTCTGTCAGCTTGACGCAGCTCCACCTCGCATAAAACGCCTAACCGGGTAACACCCCGTTTGACGATATTCTACCTTTAGGAAACATTTTTTTTTTAAAACTAATTTAAGATGCAAATTTGTTCCTCTTCGTAATGGTTTATGAGCACACACAGTGTGTGTGAAAAAAGGGTGCACGCGTTGTTAAGCGGTCAAGTTAAAACAGCGTAACCAAGGCGCTTAACCACGCCCCACAAATGGAGTGGCCTCTATTGCACGTGGAGCGAAAGTGCCACGCAAGGGAGAGTCGGCCCTTATCATCCCTTCACTTGCTTCTTCGGAGCTTGCCCCGGAATTTTATTTTTAAATTTACTCTGCACATAATCATGCATAATTTTCTGAAGCTCTATATTCTCCTTTAGCCCTGGTTGTGCCTTCAAAATTTTTTCATCAATTTCTAGTTCCTGTCTCCACTCCCTCGGAACTTCAACTCGTTTATAATTTTTTAAAATTTCTGGAGTCTTATAATTTCCTTTTTCTCTTTTTAAAACTTCTTCTCTCGCTTTTTCTAAAATTTTTTTTTCTTCAATGAGCTGTGCTAGGTATTCTGGTCTGTCTATATATTCGAGGTCAAAAAAGTTTACTGGCAAATCATTGTCCACTGCTATTTGTGCCTTTTTGGCCAATTCATAATCGAACTCAACCATGGCATTCACATTTTCTTGGGTTAGATTTGCTCTTGGCCTTGTTATGAGTTTCATTTCTAGCAGTTGCGAAACGGCCATGACTCCTGTAAGGGGGGGGAACAAAAAAAAAAAAAAGCGGGTGCGTGCAACGCTATGCAATGGTATAAAGAATGCTCAAGCGGTCCATCCGGGGGTGCACACAAATAAGCATGGGCACATTTTTGCGGTAACTCTCTTTCACGCCAAAGTTCACACACTCTCCTCTTGCCCTACCTGGGTGAGAAATGAAGGTCGTTTTATTTTGACGTACTCCAAAGGATACCAACACATCACACACTTTATTCGATAGCCGGGTAGCACTTTTGAAAATCATTGTCGAGTTGACATGTGCAAGTGGGTGGAACGGTGTAAGTGTCCGTGACTGCGGTGTAGAGATACACACTGTTGCTTTGCCCGTGTTGACAGATCAGTAGCGGTACACCTTCAACCACTGAGAGTGGAAGCTGACCAGGAAAATAAACACTACAATGGCGCAGTGGGCGCAGTGACACAGTGCAGGGGGGAGTGCCTATCCGTCCGCGCAGCCCTTCCGCTGAAACGCGCTAAAAGTGGCACAACTATGTTTTGACCATTCCTGCATTAGCTTCAAGTGAATGTGTCCTTCCCCGCGAAATGCAAACGTATGAACATGAACATGCGTTTTTCCTAAGTTACAAGAAAGAAAAAAAAATGGCAATTTTTATCTCCCTCGTACTGAGTATAAAACACAATTATACCTCAAGCATTCCCAAGTTTTTTTTATTTTTCCCTCCTGTTTTGCTTTTTAAAAAATAAGGTCGAAGAGAAGAATCAAAAGCAAGGGAAAAGACTAAACGCGTGTCGCTCGCATACATTTACGGGACCAAATACCTACTCGCTTTTCGCACTTGGGAAAAAAAAGGTGTATCCATTCTTGTGTGAACGAATTGTTAATGTGGTCCCTTTGAAGGTAATAAAAAAAATGTCAACTGCACAAATTGGTGCATGCGAGTTGGTGGGGATACAAAAAAGGATTTTTTTTTTTTCATACATGGGCGTGGAAACTTTTTCCCAAGATGGGAAAAATTATCTTCCCCATTTATTTTATACATGCTCATCTTTCACTTTTACACTTTTGCTCTCTTTCTAAAATGTGTCATCCGTCCTCCTCATCTTTTTGGCAAAATGCATAACTACCGGGGGGCGCGCAGTTCAGGATGGTTGAGCGTAAAATTAGAAGCACTTTTTGTACGTACAACAGTCTTCCCCACTGTGCAAGTTCGAGAGAGATGGATCCATATTTCTCCGTGGCCACTGTACAGGGGAGAGGGGCCTATTGCTCCCACCAATTTTGCGTTGGCGTTATTTTTAACGCTACATACTTGTATGTGTCACGCGATGTGCAATGCAGGTGTGTGTATATTTGGACATCCGTCCCCCACCCTTGCTGCCTTTTCGCCAAGCGTTACTGGGTCATGTAGAAAATACCGAATGGTCCCTCCTGTATATACACCACATAGGTACTATAGGGAAATGGGTAAGCACACACAAATTTGATGTTTTCGCAACGTTGAAGGTGTCTCTTTTTGGTTTTCTTTCGGCCATCTGTTCAGACATTTTTAATTTATAAGTAAAATGTAAGCTCCTCCCCCAGCTTGCCAATTTGCATGTCCTCATAAACTGCAATGTTAACCTTTTTGAAACAGTTACAATATGGTTGTTTTGAATAAGTGTTACAAAAAAAGGAAAATAAAAACAGTTCTACAATCTGCTACCTCTTTTTAGTGCCATCCCGGGGAACAAGTCCATATTGGTCAATTCGTCCATTTGGGCATCATTCTCGTCATTTTTTTTTTTTTTTTTTTTTTTGCCTCTGTACACATGGGCAATTTTTTGTGCACACACAGGGTATTCGAGGCATGAGGTGGAAAATAAAAAAAAAAATATATATATATCCATTTGACTGATCAATGCGCGAGGTGAAATTAGGAAAACATATGGATCACCCCCCCTGGTCCGTAGTCATCATAACGGGTTTATAGTCCCCTCTGTATATTCGTGTCCTCCAGACAGACCCGAAAGCCTATTTCACATTTGCCGCATTCGGCCCTGGGGGCATCATTCTTGCTTGATGTACTCCGCTGTAGAAGCACTCAAAATGAGTGACGAAACTAGCGGCATATCACTGATAAAAAACATCGAACAGAAATCGCTGGAATGCAGAGAAGGCAACGAAATCGTCGTGCTCAAATTGTGCGAATTGTGCAACTGCATACACCCCATATATAAGAAAATATTTGGCGATGGGTTTATAGCTGACCTGTTAATAAAAGACTTAAAAAATTCGACTTCCAAAGTCCAAAAAGCTGTGGAAAAATTCCCCGAAGAGGTTAAATATGTATCCACCTTGTATTCGCACAATTTAAAAAAATACCCCAATTTGCAAAAGCTAAAAAGCGATACAGATAACGGAATAGTCGATTTCCTGTGGATGAAGAGGACAATTGAGTTTATTGTAATTTTTCTCGAAAAATGTTATGTGACAAATTATACATCCAAATTAAATGTGTGTGCGAGGGACGCGTATGACCAAGTATTGAAAGCTTATCATGGTTTCACAACAGGGAAAGTTGTCACCCTGGCGCTGAAGTTATCGCCTTCCAGGGAGGCTCTAACCGAAAGGTTACAATTCGAGTCCAACGAGCAAGCGAAGGCTCACCTGCAGGGGTGTCTCACCATAACGAAGCTGTTGATAAGCGACATTTCGAAGACGATAGAGCAGAGCGGCTGCAACTTCGCGGACAAGGTTTAGGAGGGGAAAAAGGACCCGACAGGAAAAAAAAATAAGTGAAATAAAGTAAAATGTGTGTGTGCTGTGAAATGCACCACTTTTGGCTGTTTTTTTTTTTTTTTTTTTTTTTCCCTTGCCTGTTCATAATTTTTACAACACCTGCGCAGTGGCTACCTGCTAAGCGGACACGTGCGCACGAACGGGGCATTTCCCCTTCTACAGCCTCTATTTGTGTAGATATGGAATTGACCACTTACGCATGTGCCTATATGGTATCTATTATTTTTTTTTTTTCATCTTAGCAACTTGGTCAGTTAATGTGGCTCCTCCGCACAATCACCACTGTTTCTCTAAATGAAAGTAAAAATTATGTCGCCTGTTGAGAAAAAATATGGCTCTAACGTGGGATACTAAAAACAGGCGACCATTTTGTTCCGCATAAATGTTTACACGCGCTGATGACACTTCCACAGAGATGTGTTATCATTTATATACTCTTTACAAAGGAGTAGAACATGCAATCGATTGTCATATCCTGTTTTTTTGATAATCCGTGGGGCGGGATTACACTCAGTGTGGCTGAACATTCGTCATCTCTAAGTACACACACTGGTGTGTGAATAAGGCCTGTGCCCACCTTTATAGGGAATCATGCACAATAACTTCTGCCTTTTCCAGGGAATTAAAGCGGAACGAAAAAAAGAACATATAAATATTATATAAAACCGAATGGCCTGTTCCATGCTTGCACACTAAAGATAATTTTGCCTAAAATGTAAGTTGTCGCATATCTGCACTTTTTTGCGCGTTAAGGGTGGTGAAATATATATACTCACCTAGAAAAAAAAAAAAAAAAAAAAAAAAACACCTGAACAAGCAAGAAAATTTTCGTACTTTAAAAAAAAAAAAAATAATAAATGAAGCTAGAAAAACTTTATGATTTTTTAAAAAAAACAAAAGATCATGGGTAAACAAAACAGAGATGGAAAAAGATGCTTAGAAAAACGAACAATTATGTAAATGCGCCTAAGAATGTACGAAAATGGTATATGAAGAAATTTATAAAGTGAAAAGTAGCAGAAGAAGGGATTTACTCGATTATAAATCCCCAAAGTAAGCAAAAATTAAGAGAAAAAAAAAAAAATAATAAAATTCACATAATACAGAACATATTATATATAAAAGGGCAACGAAAAATGAAAAAAATAACTTAACATGTGATGAAGAACAACCCACACAAAACCCAGTGGCACAAATTCAGCAAAAGAGAGAACAATCTACTTAAGAGCCTCCACACACGGAAAGGTGTTAGGCAAAATATAGTATACAAAGTGCTAGCACACAAATATAGCACTACCATTAACGCATATATGTCACAATGTAATATTTTTATATTTGTGGTTAACCCCTCTTTCAAAAAAGATGAGATGTTAAACTCACTTTTAAAAGGTCCATTAAAAAAACACGTTCGCACAAAATGATGCCGAGAAGCGAAAAACAAAAGGAAGAGGACGATTGGGAACTGCATCCATTATTTTTATCAAAAATTCCAAACAAAAAGGACATAGATAAAAACCCAGCTCTTTCAGCGTTGATAACATTGATCAATGAAGAAGAAGAAAAGGAAGTGTTCAGTTATGAACCAAGAAGAAAAAATCTAAAAAAAAAAATCACAGAAAAAGGACAAATTATCTACAAAAAAGATAGGAGGAATTTGTACGAACCCTATCAGCAAAATAAAAATGATCGGATGAATTATTTTGACAGAAAGACCCTCGGTGGAAATGCGGGTGTTAGTAAGGAGGAAGAGGTGGTGGACGTGGAAGTGGACGAGGAAGGTACCACTCTTACTACTGCAGAACAGGGAGGGGACAATTCTAACCAAAATGTGAACAGCAGCCAGCAGACCACAGACGAAACTTCCATAGGCGAAGTGCTGGTATGTTTGTCGATGATGAATTTGAAGCAGTAGTGGAGAATGAAGCGGTTCCCACCCTGCATAATAGCACTGTTGCGCAGTTGAACAGTTGCACATTTTTTTTTTTTTTTTTTTTTTTTTTTTTTTTAATCCTTCCCAGGACCCCCCTTTTTTAAATTGCTTTTTAGTCCCTTTGTATATGTCCCACACGCTGTATACAATGTGCGGGTCGTTTAATCACCCATTAAATGTATATGTTTGTTTGGAGTGTAAAAATTCGAATTATTTTTAATTTATTTTTTTTTTTGAAGTTTGCGAATTGGATGATTTGAATAGTTGGGGGTGGGAAAAACTCCTCCCCAAGCATGCACCTTTTAACCTTCTTTTCGCGTCTTTTTCAAGCGCGTGCATGGGTTGCTGCCCTATCCCTGTCCAGTGAGGCACTGATGCATGCAAAAGCGAAGCAAAAGCATAAATAGGGTGTAACATCAAGATGGTTCAGTAAAGAAAGGCGTGTGTACATACCGTATGGGTATACCCGCAAAGGAGGGGATGGTGTGATTCGAAAGTTCCTTATGAAAGAAGATGGGCACAAATGCGCACACCTGCAAAAAACACACATCTTTACAAACTTCCAATGATTCAAAAAAAAAACAAAAAAAAAAAAAAAAACAACAAACACTTAATAAGACGAATTAATTCAAATGATTAACCGCATATCGTTATCAAATAATTAAGAAAAGAAAAAAAAAGAGGACGAATCGGCTGACGGGTAAATGCAATGTAGCAAGGATGAAGGGAAGAATAATAAAAAAAAAAGAAAAAACAAACAAACGCGGATACAATTTAACCTATGTTGGTTGCAAAACTTTTTCGCTTCCGGGGATAGCGAGGTGTGTCTTAGGTCAGGGGCTCCTCCAGCTCTACTGCTTCGTCGTTATCTTTCCGATCAGAAAAGTCCTGCGTAGGGGGAGGGACGCATACAGAGGAATGTAAAAAATGGCAAGTTGCAAAAGTGGGATGTGGGCAAATGGGGGGCTCACAAATGAGTGACCGCACACTGACCACCGTGCGTCTCTCGCTGGCCTAATCGAATAATGAACATATAAAAAAAAAGAAACATATAGGAGCACAGGGACGCTTTTCCCCCTCATGGTTACCAAAAAATTCGCGTAGAACAGGAGCAGGAAGCCTATGGAACTGGAGTACAAAATCATGGTGAATCCAGCTCTGCGGGGGGAAGAGGTGACATGAATCAAGATGGGGTAGCGGTTGGTTAATCAGTAAACCTCCAATCGATGCATCTCTAATAGTGGATGATCAATCCTAATCGCATGCGTACTTGAGAGCCAGCCGGTTGTCGTTCGTGTATTTGTGCATGATATCCATTATTATCCCCGAGAGCAAGGGGGCGGAGAACCAGCCGAAGACGTTATATATGACTTGGGAGACGGCGGAGGACAGGCTCTTCTGGTGGTTGTTCACGCAGGAGAGGAGCATTCCTTGGGGGGGTGAGGGGGTAATGATGCGGAGGATGTCGTGTGCTGTACACATTAACAGGATGTATATAAAAATGAATGTGACTACGGACGCTTCTCCCTCGGGGTGAGAGAGAGTTTCTCCGTGGTTAGGCCATACCTACGGCGACGGGGACCAGCGCGGAGCCCGTGAAGAGACACAGCCACAGCGAAATGGAGAAAAAAAAAAAATTATTCAGGTGAGCAGACAGAATCCCAAAGATACAAGCAGAAATGGCAAAGGCAGTTGCGACCTTAATTGTTCTGGAGTAATTTGTATTTTTGTATCCCCCAAATAAATCACACACAAATCCTCCGAACCAAACCCCTGATGTTGGTGAAGTGAGGAAGCATAGTGTGGACACGGTGACGATTTTCATTTTTTCTGTCAACAGCACAACGGACATATATTCGGTGATCCAAAATTGTATTCCTGTAACCACAAAGTAGAGGTTACTCATTCCTAGGGTTACAATAATGTAGAGTTTGTTTTTGAGTAATTTTTTAACTTCTTTTAATGTTTTTCTGAGGACGTTTGTTTTTCTCTCCATGATATATGTTGCTGACCGGTTGAAGTTTCTGCGGAGAGAGCTAGTGGATGCTCCGTAATAGAGTCTGCTGGTGGATCTCGATTTGCTTCTGTCCAGTGTGCAGGTGGTCGATTCTGGGATGAGCGGATGTCCCTTCGGTTCGCCAGACGCTTTTTGGTGAGGGTAGTTCGCGTGCCGTTCGTTGCTGATGTGCGCCGCGCTGTAGGCGCCCCCTGCGTGCATCTCCTCCTCGGAAGAGGACCCCTCCTCTTCGCCCTCGCTGGGCGCACTGCCCTCCGAGCTAATGTTAATCATATCGGAGGGAATGAAAAGCATAATCAGAAACAGTGGGACGAGTAGGAAGGCCTGAATTAAAAAGGGAGACCTCCACGTGGTGACAAAGGTAGCATTCGGAAGCGGAGGATTGTTACGTCCATACGAGTACGAGCTATTTGAAAGGACCCCCCCCAAAAAATAACCAAAGACAGTTCCCCCTATGGAAGCAAGCTGTATGTAGGACATCCATTGTGTAGCTTTCTCATGTGGTGAAAATTCGTCGACCCAAACAGGAAGGTACACAACTGGGATAGCCTGACACAACCCATTTATGAACCTTGAGATGTACATGAAGGTGATGCAGTTAGCATGACTGAAGACGTAAAGTGATATGGAGAGCAACAGGGTACTTATGGTGATTAGTAGCTTTGCTGTTAGGAGCTCAAAGAGGACACTTGCTATTATGGTTCCAATGATTAAACCAAAGTAAACTAAGCTGCCCAGAAGAGACTGCTCAATGTAACTGAGCGGGAAGTCCTTCTGAATTTCTTCCAATGTGACGGGTATTGCACCGTGGTCGTAATTACACAAAACCGATATGCATATCATTAGGGTTAGGGTTAGTTGTAAAATGTGCTCATTAGTAGATTTACTCCTCAGTTGCTGGATTATGTTGCTGGAGAATTGGTAATTATTTATTCCCTTGTTTTCTTCCTTGTCTTTATTTTCTCCCCCTTTTCCATCCTCCGTCTGGGTCAATAGGGAATAATCATACCCGCTTCCCTTCCAGGCGTAGCTGAAGCAGTTGTCTTCTTGGGACTGCCTCTCGTTCTGTTGCGTCAGTATGGAGGACACCATGGAGGTTAGCAGGCCGCTGTAAGTCAGGTTGCCCTTCTTCGCGTACTGGCCTCGGTTAGGGGGTTTCCGTGTACAGGCGGCTGCGTGCTCAGCTTGACCAGATTGGGCAGGTTGTCCACATGGGGCAGACGGGCCAGACAGAACATACTGCATTGACCCCCCTTCGGCGCCGCTTGTCCCTTCCCAGTTAGTTTGACCCCCCTTCTGCGACACATAAACGGGTTTTACCATCTTCCCATTTTCGTCCTTGCTTCTTCCCCCTTCATGCGGTTTAGAAGCGGCCGACAGTGTGATCTGCTTATCTCCCCCCGGTTTACAATTTTCTTTGTTTTTTTTTTCCTGTTCCTCATTTGGGTCGCAGTAACTCGGGTTGACTCCTCCACTGAGGCTTCTCCCCCTTTTGAGGCTGCCAGCCGGGATGACGAACTTTAAAACATTGCTGCTGTTCTTTTGGTTCATTTGTCCGATGGGGCTGCTACTCCCGAGTGTGTCCTTTACGACACAGTTCTTTCGCGCTTTGTGGTCTTCACTAAGGAGGGTGTTCTTCACAAACACCTTGTGGCTTTTCTTCCTGTGCAATCCCATATGCCCATCGTTCAATCTGGCATTTTTTATTATGTTGTGACTACTTGAGTGGACACCACTGAGGTTTGCATTGTACTGCTTCGCGTGTCCCAATGTGTGTTTGTCATTATCCCATGGAGGAGTTGTGTTAATCGCCTGACTGTTCATGTAGGAGAGGTGGCCGCAGTTGGGGCTGCTCACCTCCTCGTACAGGTTATAATTCGCCTTAGGGGGGTTATACGTGGTGGCATTTTTCATGAGAGGCGCGCTTCTCCCTGGTGAATATGCCTCCGGAGTGACGCTCCGCCCATGGGTGTTACTAATGTAGAAGTTGGCACCCTGTGGGGATGCATTTTTTGGGTTTACACTAAAAAGATTATTCGCACCGCTGGTATAATTCATGGTGGTGGAGCACTGAGCTGCGTGCACATGTTCGTAGTCATTCACGTGCATTTGCTTAACGAAGGAGTTGCTATTTCTGACGTTCCATTTTTGCTCATACATGTTGTTATTACTTGGACTTGTGTTTTCTTTCCCTTGGTGCGTAACTAAATTATTTCTATGGAAGAACCCATTTTTTGCATCTACCAAATTTGTATTTGTCTGTTTAGCTAGCTGTTCCTTATGCATGGGTTCAAATTTCTCTGCAGCATCATCACCTCGCCACAATTTATCTCCCCCCTGGGGGTGTGTACACACAAGAGATCTGTTCATACTGTTATAAAACTGGGGATGCATACCACTTAGGTGAGCTTCCTTAACGTGCCAATGACTAACGTTGGAGCCAGAGATGCCATTTTTGTATCCCCCACTTTTACCATTGTCATCAGGTTTAGGAATTTTTTCCCCCTGTCTGAGGAACTCCCCATTTAGCAAACCATTTGAAATAATCCCACCGTGGAAACTACAATTTGAAATGGAATTATTTTCGCTAATTCCAGTAGAATTCTTCAAGGCGTTTTCTTCTTCTCCTTCTCCTCCTCCCCCTTGGTAGATGGTGTAGCTGCTGAGTGTATCACCATACATATTGTTGAGCACAGTTCCTTTTATGGAGCCAAAATTTTGAACAAGTGTATTTTTAGTCCCTTTTTTTTCAGTTTCATTACTAAATGGTGTTGATAAGGAGTTGTATGCATTTATATTTTTTTCATAGCTTCTGTTTTGTAAATCCATTTCGTATAATTCACTCTTCGGTGTTGATACGTCACTATGCAAGGGGAACCTGTGACTGTTCATTACTTGTTCACTTCTATCTGTGCCTTCCGACATAGGTGCTTTCGCTTTATCAGGCAGCTGTGTATGTCCTTCTGTCATGTGATTCTGCATGTTTTTGGTACAGGAGTTTGTCCTCTCATTTGACTTACTTATTATTTCGTTCATTCTTTCATTTTCTACACGCAAGGCGTTGTTCTGTTTGTTTTTTTTTTTTTTAATTTGATTCGTTTTATCCATTTATGCTAGTTCGCCTGGGGGAGAGGGGGCCAGCAAGCCTCTTTGTTGGGACCTCTCAGAGAAGCTTCCTTTTTTACGCTCGAATGGACTTTATTTGTAGTTCGAGCTCAGCTGCTCAGTCTTTTACACAATACTCGAGCGCTTCTTTCACATTTATGGTGGCGTTAACTCACTCAAGTGTGCATCTCTCGTTGTGCCTAACAGTTAACAACCCTGATTACACTGCAAAAAAAAAAAAAAAATAATAATAAATAATAAAATGGCACGTACAATGGAGTACCTCCACCTACATCGGTATGTGTACCCCTTCAGTGGGTGATACGTTTGGGGGAACCCAATACACATGTACGATTTTCTTCCAAAGTGTGAACTCACCACGTTTATGTGCATGTCATGCGGTGTCATGAACGTGTGTGTATGTGTGAAGTTAATACGGGGGAGTAATTTTCGCTTGTCCACCCCACTGCCTTGGGTTAGACAGCCAATAGCGGCAAATGCGCGCGACTCCGGCGTGCATGCGTGCTGGTGTACACACTCGCAGTTGCAGTTGCGGTTGTAATTGCAGTCGGAGTCACAGTTGCGCTTGTGTTTGTATTTATTTTTATTTTATTTTTTTTTTTTTTCCTGATACCTGCGAGGTAGTGTGACGGGCGCGCAAAACATACGCCGCGCGGGGGAAGTAATTTGTACGGCGATGCTCGCGACCACTGCCTAAGCAATTTCGCGAGTGAAGGGGCGACGGCACTCTGTCCTCCCACTGCAAAGACCAACGCGTATGCACAGCGCGGAACGTTTCTGCCGTTATACACACAAACGCATGTACGTACGTGTGTAGGTAGGTATGTATGTACGTATGTACGTCCGTATGTGCGTCCGTCTGTACGCCTGTATGCATGTGTATGCGCAGTTGCACGCGAGCGCAAGTAGTCCTTCGGTGTTGGTTACAATCGATATGGCTAATTCTGCATTTGGTGTTTCGCTGCGCCCGCTTTTGTTGCTCTTTCTGCGCGATGGTAATTTTTTTTCTTTTCCTTTTTTTTTTTTACCCCTCCATGTGTTTTGCCTGCCGTTTTGTTTTTCTTCTTTTTTTTTTTTTTTTTTTTTTATTTCGCAAAAAATAATTACACTTGTGCACATGTGGATGGGGGGTAAAAAAAAAAAAAAAAAAAAAAAAAAAAATGAAGAAATGGTCAGTGGCCAAGTAGTAGCACCACCCAATGGTGCAGAAATACACACATACAATGGTAGATAGAGGGAATTCTTTTTTTTTTTTGTTTTAACCCTCATTTATGTCAGCTACAAAAGTGCCATTTTGTCCCATTCTGTATTGTTGCTTATGTTGTGTTGTCTATCCGAGTTGCTCGCCAATATGGTTACACTATGCTTATGCTGAATTGGACAATTTATTTATTTATTTTTCTTATATTTTTTTTTTTTATACCCATTTTGTCCATCCTATTTTGACCCCCTGGGTATGTTTTTTTTTTTTTTTTTTTTTTTGCGTGTCTACTGCCCCTTCGCGCGTTGCACAAACTTGTTGCAACTTGAGGAGGACATTTTTTTGTCTCAATTGATAGCGGCTGTGTTGTAGCATAGGCGATTTTGTAAAATGGTCTTTACAATTTTGACCGAGTTTATCGGCGGGATGGTTATGGTCCGTGGGGGTCATACCAATGTCTTTTTTTTTTTTTTTTTTTTTTCCACAAACTAAATTAGAACAAGGGATAGGACAAAAAAACAAAAAAAAGTTCCTGTCCCAGTTTTCTCTTCCCGAATGGAAGGAACATTGGCCAATCACATAACACTTGAGCATACGCGCAGGTCCCATATGGAAGGTCAATCATGTGTACACATGTAATGAGGTAGCCCCGCTTACATACACATACGTATATACACAGCTGCGTTCTAATGCTAACAATTTAAGCGCGAAATTTAGCGTTTCTCTTGTGCGCCCTCCTGCAAGGCAACAAGGTAAAGGGGAAAGAAAAACAAAGTGATAAGGTAGGAACGCAAAAAGGCAAGCTACAGGGGGAACATCCAACATTGCCTATGCAACATATCCCACCACATTATAAATCAGGCATATGGAACAAAAAAATCGACAGAGGAACAGGTTGTCACACGAAAACACACCTGACGATAACTACACGGCGGTCCCCAATCTCATTTGCACTGAGTCCTTTTCGTACATATGTTCCGATGCATTTTTGCAAAGGTGAATATCACGATGGAAGGGACGACCAGGATGTGACTGCACCTATCGCCTCGCCCTTCCTGTTGGAGCAAATTACCAACCGACGGTTCCCCTCCATACACACATTGATCTAAGACATATTTCTTTTTTTTTAACTCTACACTTTAAAATGAATTGCCAGTCTAGCAAAAAGCGACACACCTTGCTTACAAAAAATTGCACTGTTTTTCTGCCCCCCTTTTTTGTAACCTTTGTACGGGTCTTGTATAGTGGCAATTAGGCAGATACATTGGGGGTTCAATTTCGGCTCCATTTTTACGCCCTTTTTTGGCCCATTTTTGGACCCTTTTGTGGCTCCTTTTAGCTACCTTTGCTGAACTCCATTTGCCCCCCTTGAGCTCTCCTCGCCGAGGCACAAGACCCGATTGCTTGTTCTGTGGATCCCCCGCAAGAGAAGGCACGTATGGACACCGTGAGGGATTTCCGTCCTCGCGTGCGACACATTCTTCTGCATGACACCATATATGCCCACGCATATCGATCGGCTGCACAATATTCGTATAGTCACTTTAACACGCGTCAGGAAATGTGCCCCCGGGTGCGCCAAGGGCACGACCAGAGCGCAGCCACAACGGGACAAACGTATGCAAAGGGGCGTATACAAGTGACCGAAAATTGTTTTACTTGATACAAGCCTGTGGAGTGAATCCACAATTAAAAATTAAACCCGTGGCAAGGAAAAAAGGAAAAAAAAAAAAAAAAAAAAAAGGAAACAAATTGGCTTTTTTTATTAAGCATAAATTGGAACAAACGGGCCTCATTTTTTTAACACCCATTTTTGGTATCATTTGTACAAAAATAATGCGGCACTTATGATAATAGTCTGCACCCAACGGACCAAAATTTTACCCATTCTTTTATTTCCCCCCATCAGTTATTGCTGCCCATGCAAGTTTCCCTGCCCCGAGCTACGCAGTCACCATATGGAAAGGAGCAGGTCCCTGTTCAAATACATTTCTTCCTTTATTTGACAATCCTATCGTTGTCACCGTGCCGCTGCTCAGGAACATGCACGCAAGTAATGCTATGACCAAGAGGACATTTTTGCAAACACACGTATGTATGTATATATATATGTGCATACGTGGAAAAAAAAAAAAAAAAATCAATTCTTGCCCCCTGTTTTAACTCCTCAGAACAGTACACCGGAGAATTCTACACAGAACAAGGATAAAACACCATGGCGCTTATTTGCATCGGCTCTGTTTGCTTTTCGCTTCTCCACGTGGGGGTCATTATTTTGTTCATCTTAAATTATTTCTATACGCACTTGAAGAAGTACTTACCGAACTTCCTGACTTGCGGCGAAGGTAACAATTTCGTTTGGCCCATCGCGAGCATTCGCAATTGTTTTTTTTTTTTTTTTTTTTTTTTTTTGTTTCGCGCCCCTTTTATACATATGATTAATACGGTACCCCCATTTACGTTTGAGTATCTCGGTCCCATCCTACAGCAAGAAGGAACGAACAAATTGAAGCGTCTTTACAGCGCAGGGAGAAGAACAAGGACGTAATGCATGAACGGGACCAGAACAAAGGGGGGAGTCTAGTGGGGCAGGAAAGCTCAGACATGAGGAGGCAACGACACGAAGCACACCGAACCCCCCGTGACCCCCGCATGAGATGCAAAGCTGTTTCCTCCCAAATGTGTACACTTTTTTTTTCCCTTTTTTCCCGCAGTATACCAAAAGCACCTATATCGACTTAGCGGAAGGAGACAGTTTGAGCGGCGTGTTGGAGTCTACTAAAAATGTCTCCGTGGTGGTGAAGTTCGGAGCTACCTGGTGCAAGCCGTGTAACAAAATCAAGGCGTACTTTAAGGTATGGTGGGAAAGAGGAGGAGCCGCAACTGCACTGGCATCAGTAGTAGCACAAGCGGCAGCAGGACAGTGGCACAGTTGCAGGCAAACTGCTTCGTCGTCTGCCTTTTTTTTTTTTTTTTTTTTTTTTTTCCGTGGGTGCTAATCTTTGATCCAGTCACCCACAAACTGTGCTCGCCCGTGGGCTTTTTTTTCTTCATCCCATTTATGCTTCCCCCCATATGTAACACACATTGAATATACTTTATGCTACGTGAATTCTCCCTTCCCGCCCTCCCCAGAATCAGACGAGCACCTACACAGTGACGCTTGTCGACGTGGACGTGGACATACATGAGACGCTAAGGGATGAATACAACGTTAAGGCTCTACCCACTTTTTTATTTTACGTGCAGATAAAAAATGAGTGGGTTTTGACTGAACGGGTAAGAATAGTTTGTTGCATCTCTTTGGCTACCCTACACGGGTCCACAGAGTACTACACCGTTCTACACCGTTTGTCCATCTCTTCATACCCACGTGTGCCCCCGTTAAATGCACACCCTCGATTCACTCCACTTGTATGCATTTCATCACATGTCCTCATCGTCACCCCCCCTTTTCTGCCGGCCCAGATTGAAGGATCCAACCAGGGAGATGTAGAAAAGGCCTTCCAGAAATACTGCGTCCCCAAGGACAGCTAAAACTGGGAGTTCACAAAGGAAGAAGCGCAAATGCTTCCTCCCACTAACGAGGGTATATAAAATCGCATCTCTGCCCACGTCTCCCCAACATGCTGTTTATTCCATCTCACCCCACGCTGGCAAAAAGGCGTGTACCTGTGCACATCCGATCACTAGTGTGTTCTCCCTGAGGAGGGACGTGCCCCCTCCCCTCTCGTGTGAGTCGCAGCAACTACATCCATCCATACATGTGCGATAGTGTAGTTCTCTCACCCTTATTTATTGTATTATTTTTTTTTTTTTTGTGGACCCTGCATCACCACAGTCTACTAACCAGTTGGTGATTATTTTTTTTGTTTATACGTTATGTATCGCCCATGCGCGTATACACATGTCTCCCTTCCCACATTATACTACAACACTAATAAATGAAAAAAATATATATAGTGGGCGGATGACTGCATAGTTACGAATTCCTTAATATAATCTTCATTTATAATTTGAGTTTTCAAAATAAAATTTTTTTTTTTATATGTTCTGTTTCCATTTGCCTGTATATACATGAGGGGGTGATTATGCTTTTCCTCTTTTTTTTGCGAGTACAAGGGCGCTGCTATAAAAATGTGGGCCCGCACCGTTGGTGTAAACGGCTCTGTGATATACCTACTCGTCCCGTTCCATTGCCCATGAAACACTTAAGCTCGCAAAGGAGGATAAAGGCGTAGTTGTTTGTAAATAAACCATGTTAAATATGAATAACCTTCACGGTTTAAAAAGGAACAAAATGAAATAATAAAAAAAAAAAAAAAAAAAAAAAAACACTGTATGAATCTCTTAACTTTAGAAGGCGAAACCCATAAAGGGGGATCGCCGTGTCGAAGATGCGAAAGGTGTAAGTTGATGTTTTTTTTTCACACAGCTTGAATGGCGTGCCTTTTTATGTTAAGGCTGCTCCTAAATTTTGAGGCTGCGTAAATTTGTGCACATTGAATTTCGTTGCTGCTCCCTGCCCCCCCCTTTTTTGACCTCCTGCGCCGCTCCACAGCGCGCAGTTGTTTTACCAAATGCGCGAGGAGAATGACGAGCGCGGCGGGACAGTGAAAAAAATAAAATGCTCTTAAATAGAAGAAAAAATGGATCACCAAAAAGGGTCACGTTACTGCTTCTCATACTAACACTGTGTTTAAAACACACAGCTCATTTTGTCCGGTCCTTTGCGCTGAGCAAAACATCTTTCGCCTTAAGTGCTACCAGTGGGAAAAATGACAGCGTAAGTTTTACATCTAGCGGGTGGGCAAACTGTTCACCAGTGAGTGTGTGGCGTCTTTTGAGTCATGTGTAATTAACACGAATCGACAAGCATGTGCAGAGGGTAGCTGCGTAATTTGTGTGATGTCTCCATAGAGGGTGCACATTGTGTTGATACGATATTTTTCTCGGGCTAGACAATCTGTGCTGTGATCCTTTTTTTAATTATTGAGTAACCCGATTGGATAAAGGGAGGCCAATCACGTAGGATAGACTGCGTCGCTGCAACTAGCACTGTTGCTAACTGCAGCGTGGTGACCACTGCCATAGGGTCGCTACTACACCGCTACTTCACCGCTACTACACCGCTACTTCACCGCTTCACAGGGGAGGAAGGCCCAGCTGAAGGAGAACCGGAAGCTCCTGGTCGAGATTGGGAACAGCCTCAAGGGGCAGGATGTAAAGCAGGCGCTGTCCAACCTGGACGACCTGCTAGAAGCCTACCAAAAGGATACCAAATTGTCGAGGAACATGAGTACCTTATGTGGGAATGTTTTAAATTTGTGTAGCAAGTACAATGACATCAACAGCATGATTAACGTAATAGAAAAAATGAAGAAGCACAAGATACACATGCAGGAGAATTCCTATCTAGCTATTTGTAATTATTATATCAGGAACAATTATATATATGAGTACCTGCTGACGATTAATAAAATGATACAGAAGAATATTACCATCCGGGAGAGGTTTTACAGGTACATCCTCGTTCATGTTCTTGACCTCCCCCTTGGCGGGGTTAGCGGGGTTAGCGGCGTGGACAGTGTTTGCGACGCGCCAAACAAAACGGAACAGGAGCTATATCACGCCGCGCACATAAGCAACAAAAGGTGTAACTTGATAAAAAATATCGACTACAGCAACTTTGAAAAACATATGAAGGAGGTAGAAAAATACAATATTCCAAATCTGAGTGAGGAAGACAAAAAGTACATCCTGAATAACTACCTACTCATTGACATTTTTAAACATATGAACGAGAACAGGGTGAAGATCAAACTGCTATACATTTTGAAGCTCATTCATTATGTGTACGAAAATGTGCAGCACTTGATTCGACGGAGCCAACCGGCCAACGAGCCGTCCAACCGGCCATTCAGCCAACCGGCCAACGACGACAGCAACGACGACAGCAACGACGACAGCAACGAGGATGGCAACGCGGATGGCGCCGCGCGGCACACCAAGGCGAAACTGCTGAGTGACGTCCTGACGGACCAGCTAAGGGACATCTTGGAGCTCTACAAAATGAACTACGAGTCGATGAGCATTAACATTAAAAAGTACGAGGATGAAGCAGACGAGGAGGAAAAACGAACTGTCTTTTATCAAGTCAATAAGATAATAAAAAAATTGCCCTTTATAAAACTAACTGAAAATGTAAAAAATACTTTCAACTGTAAAAATTGTGCAGAGAATATCAACACCTACTTCCTATCACTCAAGCATACCATCATCGTCATTGTGAATATTATCCTCATTACGCACCTGTTTAATAGTAAAGAGATTTTTAAAATAAAACATTTTTTTTCCATTCTGAATGGCGGGGGGAGTACTGCTGCGGACGCGCCCCGTGAGGGGGCAATGGAGGGAAGTGTCTGCAGCGCAATTGCGTCTGACGGAAGTGCGTCCAACGGAAGTGAGCAACGCAGTAGCGTACCCAAGGTGGAAGACACACCCCCAGGTGAAGAAGGATCCTCGCTGCCTGACCCACGAAGCACGAACAAACTGTTTGAACGCGGCACATACACGTGCCTCCTAGACGGAGCGAACATCGGGTATAATAAGCAAAACGTGGAGAATGGCCGCTTCAGTTTTTTGCAAATAGAAATTTTGAAGGAAATTATAAAAAAGAGAAATAAGGAAACGCCCCTCATTATCCTGCCCAAAATATATCACTACAAAAATTCATTGAAGCACCTGCAGCAGTGCGAGTCGGAGCAGGAGGGCAGTGCCAATTCAAGTATCTTTATACCAAACAAAACGATCAAGGTGAAAAAGGGCGGTTTGTTGTCTCGCAGGGGAGGAGAGGAGGAGGTAGTGCAAAATGAGGAAGATTTACGCCACGGTGATGAATCGCAAAGCGGCAGTGGTGAGTCGCAGCGGGGACCCCACCCACTGGCCTACATCAGACGCATGTTCAACAAACTAGACCCCACAGATGTGGAAATAATAAAAAAATGGGAAAGCGAAAAATGTCTGTACATATGCAACTATAACATGTACGATGATTACTACTACATATTGGGTAGCTTGGCCAGAAGTAACAACTTGTTCAACATATGTACGTATGTCGACCGCCTGGCAAAGCATTTTCACAAGTACCAAAACCTAAACCACAACATCATCATCGACAGCTACACTAGAAGTGGAGACAAGGAGGTCTACAATGAAAGAGAAATTTTACACGTGTACAATAATATTATATTTGATCAAAATAATCAAATAATGGTCCTTGTAAGTAATGAAAATATGAATAAGGAAAAAAAATATATTTCTATGAACGAGCAATATTATAATGACCAAATAAAAAAAAGGAAATATTCCCATATGACTTTTTTCGAGCAGTACAAAAATAAATTATCCTTTCGGGATAAGGACAGTGTGCCCTACTCCGATGAGAATGTGTTCATGGAGACATATATGTGTGATGCGAAAGGAGAAAATGTGCCAGTCTGTATTGGTGAGGAGGAGTGCGATTCGCAGGTCGGTTCCCCCAAAACTACTCCCCACCTGAGAAGCAAATGTAGTAAGAAGGAAGTACACCCTGAGGAGAGAAGCACCACATGCCAACGGGAAGAAAAGTGTGAGAAGGAACAAATGGAAGGAAAAAATTTCTACTACAGTAACATTTATGTGAAATGTATTAAAGACGTACAAAGTGTTCAGAAGCCCATTTATATTTACACAAATGACAAAATGAAGAATCACTACTTTAATGAGTACACAAATTATATTTTGAAGAAATGGAAAAAAAAAAGTTTCATCTCCTTTTACTTTAAGCAACCAATATTTATGTCTGACCTGTTAAGCCAATCAGAATCCAACTCAATAGATCTCTCCAAATTAATAAGTACGTACAAACTGCCTTTTGTAAATTTGGAGAATCCCAAGCTCTACATTGATGACATCGTGTCGTATAAGGACAAGGGCATTTATCACATTAAGATTAATACACCCAGTAAAACGTTTTTGTCTTACCAGAGTGAAAACCTGCCCTTCCTGCAGAGCGCCAACAACGTCGTCAGATACCTCTGCATCGACTTCTCCAAGGTGTACACGCAGGGGGGAGCGTACAACCACAGCCATCCTCGCGCAGGGTAGCATCGCGTAACGTACTATGCGCAGGGTAGCGTAGCGTAACGCACTGTGCGCACGTGGTGTACCAATGAAATGACGGCAGCCACAATTTGTTGTTTGAAGAGGCTCCTTTTATGGGCCGTGACTTTTTTTTTTTTTTTTTTTTTTTTTTTTGATTTACATAACGAATGTCCATTTTGTATTCTAAATGTTTGAAAAAAAAAGAAGAAAAAAAAAAATCCCAAATGGGGACAATCTTTTTTTAAGTCAAATTATTCATAAGGGGGGGTGTCTCCATTCGCCCCTGGTAGTTGACCACCAAATAATACACAGCTCAAGTCAGGTGGAGTTGCTGGCCCCCTCTCTCTTCTATGCCAAATGAGCCATACTGGGATGGGAACAGGGACTAATCCTTCATCCCAGATGGATCCCCCAAAACAGGGGGTTCATAAAAAAAAAAGGGAAAAAAATGGGTAAATCTCGAAGAGAATCTCCAAGCAAATCTCCTTCATTAGGAAGGACGTTATTTTCCCTCTATCCCACTTGTGTTTGTTGGGCCCATTTTATGCTGCCACCCCAACCTGTAGACGCAGCCACATGACCAGCATTATGTATTTATATATGGAGAGCTATGGGTACGCATTCGCCATCTGCTTCTGAGCCTTGACATTGTTCATTATGATGTAGTAAATCTGTTCGTAGTTGTCCGTTCCGAAGAAATTCTTCAGTTGGTCCTCTGTTATATGCTCTTGCTGAAACATGGCATGAACTGTGACAGTAGTGGGGAGGGTGGAAGACATGAAGAGGCATCATTAAGAAGAGCGCTTAAGTAGACATACACAATGTATAAGCTGCATTTTTTTTTTTTTCCCCCTCCTTTTTCTTACGGTAATTTGTCAGCTCGGCGGGGCTAATCAGCGTGTCCTTGTAGTCTGCGTTGTGGACGTGCAGCTTTTGCTTCTTTTCCCAGGGCAAAAGCTCCAGCTCGCAGACGCATTTTAAGATTGCTTTATCTCTGCAGAAAAGGGGGGAGTGTGTGGCCGATGACGTATATATGCCTCATCATGGGTTCCGCCCACTTGACCCAGTACACGCTGTGGCGAAGTTCGTCAATTAGACAGGTTGCCAAGCGTTCTCATTATTTTATTTTTTTTTTTTTTCCGTCTTCCTGCTCGGGGCCGCTCCTTACCTCTTCACAAAAATGATGATCAAAAAGTGAGACAGGAAGTCCGCCATGAGAATGTAGAACCCGGCGTGCAGGTAGTGCCTTTGACCAAACCTGCAGAAGTGAAATGAGCAGAACAGGTGCATGAGTTTAAGAAAAAAAAAGGGATGGAATCTTTGCCTCTTCCCCCCTACACTCTCTTTGCTGCCCTTTTTTTTTTGTCTCTTTTTTTGTGTTTACTCCATATGCGTGTTGAAGAAAAAGAACGGAATGCCAAACAGCATAACATTGACAATCGATAGACACTCTATTAAAATGATTAGCTTGTTGCAAAAGTGCACGTGCTTGAGGGCCAAAGTTTCAGGGTGCTCTCGGAAGTGCGTGTATATCAGCATGCCTTTTATTATCAATAGGTTTATTGCTGTGATTATGAACACCTAAAGGGGTAACGAGACGTGGGAATGAAAACAAGTATGTGATAGAAGTGTGGGGCCATACCGCATCTGTACACAAAGTGTATATATAATCGCACGAGTATGTATCGCTTTGGGTCCACGTCTGGGCTCCTCCCTCGGAGAGAACCCATCTCGGGCACAATCGCTTGAATTCATTTTACTATTAAAAAATAATGTTTAAGGAAGTTTATGGAGCCACACAGGGTGGCCCTTATATCCTTGTCGTAATTCTTCGTCTTGGATGTTTCCTCGTGAATCTGAAAAGTGAAGCAGCGAGACACAGTATAAAATGGGTCAACTCACCCCATGCGTAACAAAAAAAAATGAAGTTGTAAAAGGGAGGTAGCACAAACAGGTGAACGTTCATAGGAGCATGTCCCATGTTTGCACATAAAACCATTGAGAATGTGTCATATATATATATATTTTTCCCTTCCTACCCTGTTGCTGCAAATATCACTTTCAAACTTATACCACGAAATGTACTTGTTGTCATTATAGGGAGAGACGAAGAAAATCCCGAACCTTGTTTCGAAGTTGCGCACGGCCTTGGGAAGGTAAAGTGCAAAAGGGGGAAAGATGCATTAAGTGTGTCACATGCGTACTGTTGTAAATTTTCGCTTGTGAGTGGACATCGCGAAGTAATGAATCCCACGCCAGCTCAATTATGAAGAGAAGGGAAAATGGCCCCTCTTCTCATGAGTCAGAACGGAAAGGTAATAACCACGAACAAGGGCAACATCAGGGCAATCAAAAGGTACGCGCCGATAGAACAAAGGCATATTAAAATTCGGATCCAGCTGTTAAACTTGTATGGGTCCATTTTATGCCTCACTCAGGGGTATGCGCATGAACGTGAAGGTATACGTATTCGTATATGTACATATTTAAAGCGCACACGAACGAGTACTCACATTAAGACGACAAACAATGAAGACAAAAAAAACAAAAAAAAAAAAAAACGTGCCACTATGTTGATACTTGTACGAAACGTAGCTGTTCGCAAAAAAGACGATGTTTTTTTCTGCTCATCTACACACGGAAATGTCTTTCTCAAATTGCGAATCCAAAATGGTTCTGTGATAAACATTTTAAATACAAGGATGACACACAAATTTGAATGCAACAGAAAAACAAAAAAAAAAAAAAAAAAAGGGGGGGGGAAGATTTCCAAAATGCCAATGCGCAAATTGATTTCTTCTCAAATGAAACGTGTTGGTATTATCAGTTGTTACATGGACAACTTGTGGGGGACGCGCCTTTTACACATTTTGTCATTTAAAAATTTTTTTTTTTTTTTTCTGCTCAAATGTTCCAATTTGTTCTGCCGAACGAACAACAATTTTCCATGCGCGTGAATTTTTGTACAACTTTGGCGAAATTCATTTTGGTTGTCTACTGTCGTCGTTGATTTTTATTTCTCATATTTATCTGCTATGATCCAAGCGGAATGGCAAGCAAAAAAAGTATGCGCGTTGTAGCATGTGCATACCGACGCGGTGTATCCATTTTGATTCATTTTACTCCTGCGGCGTAATGTTTTCGCCATTTTTATGACGAACTGAAAAAATACAAGGAAGAATTTTTTCTCACTTTTTTTTTAAGTGATTTATTAAAAAAAAAAAAAAAAAAAATTGCAAATGGAATGATAGAACTTTTTTGCCTGAACGGTTAATAACAAAACGATGTGCACGTAAGTACACTAGGTTGAGGCCAGTTTCGACGCCAACAATGCCGATCGTTTGCCCATACATATATGTATGTAGACAATAGAAAAAAACAGTGTGCTTTTCTACACATTATGTGTACATATACGCTGTGAAGACATACTCTTCGCTGTTAAACATGCGTGCGTTAGTGAACGGGGTAGCAGCAAAACGAGCCCTTGACAGGACGGCGGTCTGCTAATATGCAACGTCGGGTGGACGGATAAAAGTGCCATTCGCCCTAAATGACTCTCACAGGTGAACTTAACCAACGCGAAATGACCTAAAATAAGACAATTCTTTCATTTGTGAAATCCCAACTTGTGTGCAAAAATGTGTCATTGGGAGGTTATTCCAAAGTTGACTAAATTTGGTGCTCTGCAACGTGTTCGGCAGGTGTAGTAAAAAATGAGGATTCCTCGAACGATCCACGATAGCAGCGTTAGAACTATTTTGACGCGACAATTTGGGTGGTACATGGGGTGGCCAAACAGATATGCGTAACAAAGGGGGCTTCTGTGTGAATTTTTTTTTTTTTTTTTTTTTTTTTT